>NW_020172778.1:261667-272524 GCF_003031525.2 Neophocaena asiaeorientalis asiaeorientalis
CATATATATATATATATATATATATTTTTTTTTTTTTGCTATACGCGGGCCTCTCACTGTTGTGGCCTCTCCTGTTGCGGAGCACAGCCTCTGTTCGCACAGGCTCAGCGGCCATGGCTCATGGGCCCAGCCGCTCCGCGGCATGTGGGACCTTCCCAGACCGGGGCACGAACCCGTGTCCCCTGCATCGGCAGGTGGACTCTCAACCACTGCGCCACCAGGGAAGCCCCTCCTATATATTTTTAAATGAAAAACAGAGAATAAAAATGTGAAGTACCTGTCTCAATTCATGGAAAATGACCAACACACAATAAGCCCTAGGAATTGTTATTTTTATTTAAAAAATGTGAATATAAGTTCTAGTATATAGAGATTACTTGTATGTAACTATTGTTGCTGATATTGATGGTGTGTAAGTTAATTTTTAAAATTTTGTTGTTTAGTCAATATTTAGTCTGAGGAAAGATAAAAATTGGCATTAGAAATCATAGTTACTATATTAAAAACATCATTTTAATGTTAATATATAATTATTGAAAGGCTATAATATCATCTCATTATTTTTGGTATAAAAATTGATTTAGGAATGGTGTTTTGGAAACTGAAGAGGAAATAAAATACAATATAAGGACTGTGATTTTGAATATGCTAATAAGTAATGTAATACAATATAAGGACTGTGATTTTGAATATGCTAATAAGTAATGTAATACGTAAGAATATGCTAATAAGTAATGTAATACGAGAATCTTTGTCAGTCATAAACACTGGCCATTTCTTATATTACATCAGTATAAGACTTACAAGAGGATTAAAATAGATCATGGGCTATGCTTGCTTCTGAGAGTGGTCAAAGGGGTGAAGTTGACTAGGAAACCCATTACGAATCAAGGGAGTATAAAAATCCAGACAAACTAGTGTTTTGGAAACTGAAGAGGAAATAAAATACAATATAAGGACTGTGATTTTGAATATGCTAATAAGTAATGTAGTACGTAAGCGTCTGCAACTTGTTGATGTTACTAACTATTTCTCCCACCAGGCATTTCCTGTTTGCTGTGAATGTAAATACCTATTCAGAAATTTACTGAATTTTTAAATGTTAGCAAAGTGAGTGACCAAGACACAAACAGGTTCCTCTTGTTAGAATAATGAAAGGGAAAGGAAGAAGGCATTCTAGCTAAATTCAAAATCAGAGATAAAACTTTTGGTAGAGCTAAGCTAAGCGTGAATTGCAAGGGTATTGCCTCCTGACCTTTACAAAGATCTGGAAAAGTCAAGTGATCTGGAAGCCAGATCAGTCTCCTGTGGCAGAAATTTCTTGAGGCTTGTCAAGACTTGCCCTTAGCCATTTTAAGTAATGGTGCTTATATATTGACAAATATTTTGGTCAGCAAAACTGCCACACTCAAATGAGTACGGTTATCATTTTAAAGATTTCTTTGCTCGCCTAAACAACCTATTTTTTCCCTCAAAATAATTTTATTTTATTTTATTTTGAGAAATATCTTGTACTGAAACATAATCAAAGGGAAGTCAGCAAATGGCCCAAGTTAACTAATTCAAAATGAAGGAATAATGCCTGGGGAGTTGCTGATATGAGAGAAAACAGTACAGTACGTGTTAACTTGAATCACAATAGCAATTTATTTGCTTATTCAATTATCTTTCAACTTATGTATTGAGTGCCCACAATATGCCAGAAGGCATGGCTAGGCCCTGCAAATAGAAAGATGAGCAAGGGAGACCTGGACCCAGCTCTCATAGAGAACAGAGTTAAATGAGGTAGACAGTAACATAATTATGGAAAGGAATATAATATTTTTATAAGAAAAGTTACAGTGTTTCATGGGAGCATTAGTAGCGAAAATATTTAGTCTGAGAGGTGAGACAAAACTTTCCAGAGAAAGTAATGATTGGGCTAAAATTAAACTCAAAAGAAGATTTAATTATATGAAGGGGACCAGGGTAGGCAAAGAGAGGAACATTTCAGATAATTCAATATGGGTTCTATTTAGATACAGATTGCACATTCAAAAGAATTTAACTGAAAATAATTTAAGGCAAGGGTTAAAAGAATCAACAGGGTAATGATGAAGCACAAAGGAAGTAGAATCAGCATGAAGTCCTTGCAATTTTTTGTCCTGACACGGAGTGGTGAAGGTATCGTCCAAAACCAGTGTATCTGGAGCCATGGGAAAAGCCCCAGAGAGAAGTTATAATTGATTGAACAGGATCAGAAAAACCGTGGCGTGGCAGAGAGGAAGGGGTGAGGATCTCCTTACATCCCTACAATATCCTGCTAGTGAGTAGGGGTGGGAGCAAAGGAAGGATAACCAGAACATCAGTCACATGGAATGACATATACAGAGAGAACCAAGAATGAAAGAATAAAAGAATAAATTCCATTTGATCTTGGGGTGCATAAAACATGCTAAATGCCTACTCTTTCTTGCTGTTCAGGGTTCTAAAAAGTTTAGGAGGAGAAATATGAAGTGTATGGCTTAAAGATGTGTAAGGCTCAAAAAAAATTTTTTTTCACAAGCTATTTCTATATTTGTACAGTCAATATAGATATTGAATAAGCTTTAGAAAGGAAATGAGAGAAAAGACTATGTAAAAATTTGGGGAAGCTGAGATTTTAGATTCAATGATTTTATAATGATTTTTCAATGTTTATTGGTTCTGTTAAGGTAAAAATATTCTAACTGTTAAAGTTATTTATGATGTGTTAAAGATGGTAAGGCAAACTTTATTCAGGGAGACTATTAGACTTAAGTTTAGGGAAGCACTGCAATGGAGTTTTGCAGTGAGGGAGAGAGAAGGGGTTCAACTTCAAATACAACAAGAAAAAGTGGGAATTTATATTCAAGGAGCAGGATGGAGATTATTAGTTAGACAATTTCTTAGAAGAAGCATCAGTGATAAGGATGGGTGTGGGGTTTCTGGCTGATAAGATATTTGCTGAAGGCAAGCCAGGATGTTCATCCTAGGGGATGCTGAAAGATGATACCCAATCAGATACTGAGGGTGATTTGTTCTTAATGATGGGGGATTCTGGCTAACTTGACTTAGCCAGAATTGGACAATGTAGAGACAAACACAGAAGCTGAAAAGTAGGGCCTAATTGAGAAGATAACTCAGAGGAGTCTGAGAGAATTTGGTCAAGAAGAGAATCTTTGTCAGTCATAAACACTGGCCATTTCTTATATTACATCAGTATAAGACTTACAAGAGGATTAAAATAGATCATGGGCTATGCTTGCTTCTGAGAGTGGTCAAAGGGGTGAAGTTGACTAGGAAACCCATTATGAATCAAGGGAGTATAAAAATCCAGACAAAGCTTTACTTAGTAGAGTAACTAGTCCAATCTTAGGGGGTTAAACAAAATCATGAAGAGGATATGAAAGGAACAAGCTCAAAATATAGTAGAATCAGATTTCTACCAAAAGGCTATGATGCCTTGATTCTCTCTTCCTGAAACAGTAGTTCATTCTCCAGTCAGAAGATTCACTGCACACAAGTATGTCTCATGTCCATGCTTTATGACTAGTAGCAATTTTACTGACTTCAGTGTACAGGAATGCAGACCGGAAAAAACGTTGTCTGCAGGTATTGCACTGTCATATTTATGATATAAATGGCAAAAGCTTGTTCAAGATTCATTATTTGTGACTGCATCACTACTTTTCTCACTGACATTGAACGGAAAGAAAACAGTGATTGATGAGCAAGAAAGAACATTGAAGGAGAAAGATAAAATGTCAAAAGTTCAGAAGTAACTGAGGAGCTAGCAAAGAAATTTTAAACAATCTTTATCATGATAAGGGATTGTATTTATTACGAGTGATTTCTCTTAAAATTGTGGATATGGTATACACTAAAAGTAATTGTATATATATGAACAAAATGCTATTTTTTATAAGCACACGTATCTTAATATCTCTTATGAGGCTGCATTCCCACTGAAAAGATTTTCATTTTATAAATAGAGTAATAATATACTCATCCACTGGTCTTACTTAAAAAGCTACATTGAATGGAGACATAGAAAAGCATTGACCTCTGGGTATGATGGAACAGGAAACATATATAAGGAATGAAATAGATGTATGAAATGTAGATAAAAGTTATCCTTTAAAGAGAAATTCAAGTACCATTGCTTTCTAACTTGGATGGACTATATATAGTGGCAAACACACAATCTAACCTATGAAATATGAACATTTCAAAAAGTACTTTAGTTTAAAATTATAAAAGAACATACTAGAATTTACAGAGAAAAACAAAGGAATAGCTGAGAAATCACAACTGATTTGCTCTCAGGATTCTTAGAAGATTATGTTTGTTATGTGTATAAAACTGCTAAGGTTTAATATAAGTAGGATAAAACTTGTGTTCTAGAATAATAGCAATCATATAATTAATTTCAGGGTTTTTTTTTCATTTAGGTTAACCACAAAGTTTAAGTTCACTTTTTAAAAAAATAAGAAACTGACACAGATAATCTGCATAGTAGAAATGAAATTCTTTCTAAGTAAGTGAATAATCCAGGAGCCACGCTGATGATATCCTCTGATTAGAGAATGCTGAAACAAAATTATTATTGTGTTTTACAAAGAGACAAACAAAGCTAGTTTCAAGGTTCAAATTGAAACTGGTCCAAATTTAATTTGAGTATTGGAGTAGAGAGGAAGGATTTTTATTGGCCTTGGTTATTTATAGAGTGTGATCATGCTGTATGTACCTTGAGATTTTTGTTTGTTTATTTTAGTAAATTCATGGAGATCAGTCTGGGAAGTTTGATGGCTTCATCCTATTAACTGCTGTTACTAGCTTGAGGAATTAGCCCATCTCCACCACCTCAGATGCTTCATGTACTTTGCAGAATGCTTCTAAACATGAAGAAGAGGGTTATTGGTTTTGGCATCCTTACGAAATACAAAGGCTCTCGGCCAACTAACTGCAGAGCATCTTCCTCCGGAAATTGCATCATGCTCTTTACCATTCCAGCTGTAATGTTGCGGCAATCATATATCCTGTAAACCCCAGTTAGCCAGGTGTCCTCCCAACTACTGCTAGTAAAGGAATCTTGCCAACATAGTAATGAAATCTCATGATGCTGCAGCACTGCTTGCCTTTATCCAGCAGCTCCAGGCCTGCAGAGAAATGGGCTTTCTCAGGCTTAATTAGGCCAACATTTGGCAAGAAGTTTCTCAATATGTAGAAACCTCTTTTCCAGAAATGGGCAATCAAATTCTTGCTCCTTATACTTTCTGGAACAATCCATCAGAATAAAGTTCCAGTGAGTCTTCTTATCCTGTAAGCTTCCATTTTTATCCACAGTTTTCAAAAATCACATTGAGAATTTGAAGAGACTAAACAGATTTCTTGTATTTCAGAATGAAAAATGTATTCTTGGGCTTTGGTGAGTGAAGCAGTGATATTGTAAATAGATTCATCATAGAGTTGGCAAGAATTATAACCCAACATGTAGTTATGGTCCAAGCCTGGCACTTCCTCCAGCATTTCTTCTTTGTCTTATTTGATGAATAAACTAAAAAATAAAAGCATATGCTTTTGTGTTACTCAGGGTTCTCTAGGTAAATAGAACCAGTAGGATGTGTATATATAGAAAGATATATACTATAAGGAATTGGCTCACATAACATGGAGGCGGACTACTTCAAAATCTGTAGTACACACTGATAAGCTAGAGACCCAAAAGAGCATGAAGTGTGGCTCCAAGCCAAAGCCCAGAAACCTGAAGACCCAGGTTGTTGACAGTGCAGATGAAGTCTGAAGACGGTCAGCTGGAGAATTCTCTCCTGCTCAGGGAACTTAGGCTTTTTCTATTCAAATCTTTGACTGATTAGGTGAGCTCACCCACTTATGGAGAATGATATACTTTACCCAAAGTTTATTGGCTTAGTACACACTAAGCCAATAAACTCATCAAAAAACACCCTCCAAGTTGATACATAAAATTAGCTATCGTGAGTCCACTGCTTATAAATGGCACCCATACACATCTCCTTAAATCATACTTAATTACCAGATGAAGACAATAACAAGGTCATACTTCCCCCTAACATATAATACAACTATTATGTGTACAACTGAAAACGCACTAACCCTTTCCCCAGAAAAGAATGCAAAGGCCTGGGTTGTTGTAAATTCTTCCTGATATCCTGTAGCTTAAACACTGTGATGTAAAGATAAAATACTTAAATACTGTGTTATAAAGTCAGTACATCTACCGTATATGATAAAGGGGTAAGAGAGGGAAGAAAACAAATGTATATATTCTCCACACACAGCATACTCATAACAAAATAACAAGGAAATATTCATGACAATTACAGTCCTCATTTGTGTAACTAGTCAAATAGTCATAGCTGGTATTCATAACTACTTCCTTCCACTAACCATTCTATATTCCCTTTGCCTTCAGGAACTACCTAAGCTGGTTGTGGTTCTTTACCTGGTGGAGTGACCCAAACCTTTATTCCTGAAGGGTCTGAGCCATAGTAGTCCTGCCTGAATTTGATCGTTATAATTTTCCATTAACTTTATTCACAGGGCATGGTAACGCTAAGACATGACCTAAGAGATCTCCTGTATTCCTATATTTCTTACCTCTAATGTAGAGCACCAGTGCAATTTTCCTTTGGTAGTCAGGATCTATCACTCCAGCCAGCACAATAACCCCCTTCCTGTATGTTGATTCAGAGGCACGAGGAGTCCAAAGTGACCAGGTGACAGTCTTAACTTCCAGTTCAATAAATTATTAATATGAAGTATTCCTCACTTTGGAACTAAGATCTCTAGGGCAACAGAGCATAGCTCGTGGGAATAGGAAGCAAATTTTTTTCTAGTGGGTCACTAGGGATATTAACGAGTGGTGCTACTCTCATTTCTACCCCTTTATTCCTAGACCCATAAATTCTGGCTATGGGAGAAACAACACCATATATCGGATGCTGATTCAAAGCATACACATCCTTCTGGGAATGTTACTCCAGGCTTGCAAAATATTGCCACCTCGCTGGCTGAGTCTTCAAAAGGCCATTCTACTCTTCTACCAAGCTAGTTGCTTCAGGATGGTGGTGAACATGGTAAGACCAGTGAATCCTATTAGCATAAACCCAATTGCTGCACTTCCTTTGGTGTGAAGAGAGTCCCTTGCTCAGAAGCAATACCGTGTGGAGTATCTTGATGGTATTAAAACAGTATGTCTGTGGACAGTAGTTTTGTCAGAGGCAATGAATACATGGGAGGCAAATCCTTATCCAGCGTGAATATTTATTCCAATAAGAACAAACCTCTTCCTCTTCCATGATTAAGGGGTCCAAAGTAACCAAGCTGTCACCAGCTAGCTGGCCGGTCACCCTGGAGAATGGTCTCATATGGGGGACTCAGTGCTGGTCTCTGCTGCAGGCAGATTGGGCATGAGAAGTGGCTGGAGTTGGCATGGAGTTGGACTCCCACGTAGCTGAGCTGAGGCGAAATCTCCATCCCTGCCACCGTAGTCACTGTGTTCATGGAGCCCATTGGGTGATGACAAGGGTGGCTGGGGAAAGAATCTGACTGTTACTGCAGAATGAGCCATCCTATCTCCTTGATTATTAAAATCCTACTCTGCTGAGGTCATCCTTTGGTGAGCATTCAAGTGGGAAACAAATATCTTCATGTTTTTTGTCCACTCAAAGAGGTCTACCCACAAACCTCTTCCCCAGGTTTCTTTCTCACCAATTTTCCAAGAACGGTCCTTCCAAGTCTCTGACCTTCTAGCCAAACCATTGCAGATAGTCCATGAATCAGTATATAATTACATGCCTGGCCATTTATCCTTTCAGGCAAAATGAATAACCAGGTGCACTGCTTGATATTCTGCCCGTTGAGAGAAATTCCCTTCACCACTGTCCTTCAGGGGTATCCCAGAGAGGGGCTGTGGTGCTGTGGCTGTCCGCTTTCAGGTGCCTTCATATAATGCAGAGTCATCTGTAAACCAGGCCTGAGTTTTCTCTTCCTTTATCAATTAATTGTAGAGAACTCCCCATGAGGCCATAGGCGCAGGCTGGGAAAGACAGATAGTATGGCAGGAGGGAAGATCATGGACATTTGGGCCAAGTCTTCATGTAACTTACTTGTGCCTTCAGTGCCTATTTGGGACTGATCTTATAATTATTATTTACATTTGATAATGGAATTCTGCTTTGCATGCCCACCTTTATAGCTTGATGAGTCAGAAAACATGAGGGACTGCTCAGGTGACTTGATAATTTGGTGGCCCATGGTTAAGCATTCAGTCTCTACTAAGGCCCATTAGCACCCCAAACACTGTTTTTCAGACTAATTATTATCCACAGAGGATGGCAAGGCTTTGGTCCACACTCCTGAGGGCATACACTGTGATTCATTTATAGGAGCCAACCAAAGACTCCAAACAGTATCCCTGTCTGCCACTGCCACTTCAAACACCATTGGATCTGCTGGGTCATATGACCCAAGTGACAGAGCATCTTGCATGGCAGTCAGACCTCTTCCAGAGCCTTCTCTTGTTCTGCGCTCCTTTCAAAACGAGCAGCTTTTTAGGTTACTTAGTAACTGGTTAGGAGTAATGAGAATTGTTTGCCTCCAAAATCCAAAGAATCCCACTAGGTACTGTGCCTCTTTTTCTGAAGGGGCCAGATGCAACAACTTATTCTTCACCTTACAAGGGATATATCAACATGCTCCACACACAATTGGACCCTTAGAAATTTTACTAAGGTAAAGACTCCTGAATTTGTTGACTTTATTTCTTACCCTCTGACACCTAAATATCTTAACAGTAATTCTAGAATATTTGCTACTTCTTCCTCACTGGTTCTAATCAGCATGATGTCATCAATGTAATGGACCAGTGTGATACCTTGTAGAGGGAAAGGTGAATAAGATCCCTGGGAACTAAATTATGACATAGATCTGGAACGTTGATACACCCCTAAGGTAGGGCAATGCAGGTATACTGATAGCCTTGCTATCTGAAAGCAAACTGCTTGTTGTGGTCTTTACTAACAAGTATTAAGAAAAAAAGCATTTTTCAAATCAAAAACTGCATGCTAGGTACCAGGAGATGTATTAATTGCTCAAGCAATGAAACCACATCTGTTATAGCAGCTGCATTTGGAGTCGCCACCTGGTTAAGCTTACTATAATCCATTATCCTTCTCCAAGATTCACCTATCTTCTGCAAAGGCCAAATAGGAGAGTTGAATAGGGATGTGGTGGGAATCACCATCCCTGCATCCTTCAAGTTCTTGATGGGGACACTAATTTCTGCAATGCCTCCAGGAATATGGTATCGATATATTGCAGTTCTAGTAGCTTCCACTTGGCCTTTCTCACCATAATAACCCTCACTCCACAGGTCAGGGAATCAGTGTGAGGATTATGCCAGTTGCTAAGTATATCTATTCCAATTATGCATTCTGGAACTGGAGAAATAACCATAGGATGGATTCAGGGACCCACTGAGACTGGGACCCACTGCGGCTGGGACCCACTGTCAGATGGACCTGAGCTAAAACTCCATTGTTCACCTGACCTCCATAAGCCTCTATGCTGAGTGGTGGACCATAATGATGCTTTGGGTCTTCTGAAATGAGTGTCAGTACAGAGCCAGTGCCCAGTAGTCCCTGAGAAGTCTGATTATTTCCTTTTCCATCATACACAGTCTCCTGGTGTGATGGTTAATGTTATGTGTCAGTTTGACTGAGCTAAGGGATGCTAACGTAGCTGGTAAAATATTTTTTTCTGAATGTGTTTGTGAGGTTGTTTCTGGAAGAGATTAGCATTTGAATTGTTGAACTGAATAAAGCAAATTGTTCTCCTCAATGTGGGTGGGCATCATCCAATTTGTTGAAAGCCTGCATAGAACAAAAAGGTGGAGAAAGGGCAAATTTGATCTCTCTGAGCTGGGACATCCATCTACTCCTGCCTTTGAACATTGGCCCGCCTTCATCAGTGTCTTTCCACACATCACCATTCCTTCCCAATGAATGCCCTCACTTATTAGTAGACACGCTGTGAGGCTGGGAATTCAGTTTGCATTGTTAGCTACTAATAGGATGAGGTTCTGAGTTTGGTTTTTAGCAATCTCAGCCCTGCGGCTACAGGAGAAAAGGGTCACTTTCAGGGCAGACATAGAAGCTTTTAGATTATTTATGTGTTATTTGAGCTGAGAATCTCAATCCCTGAGCTCATCTTTTGTCTTTCCCCATTTTGTCCATTAACATTAGGCATAACCCACCAATCTCATTACACCCGTTTGTTTGACAAAAATGTTCTAAAGGATCATAAACACTATCACTCAACCCTTTCTTCTTTTAAGTGTTTGATTAGGAGTATCCATTAGTAATATTTTGTGTAACTCTGTTGCCAGATCATGCCATGGGCTATCAATGCTTTTTTTTTGGGGGGGGGGTACGTGGGCCCCTCTCACGGTTGTGGCCTCTCCCGTTGTGGAGCACACGCTCTGTTCGTGCAGGCTCAGTGGCCATGGCTCACAGGCCCAGCCGCTCCGCAGCATGTGGGATCCTCCCAGACTGGGGCACGAACCCGTATCCCCTGCATCGGCAGGCGGACTCTCAACCACTGCGCCACCAGGGAAGCCCCTATCAATGCTTTTTTAATACTGAAAATAGAGTCATTAGTATCTTTAAATCTAATCAAATTAGAGAGACAATTGCAGAAACCAATTCAGAAGCAATTCAGAAAATTTATTCTTAAGATTGCATTCTCTAGAACCACTCTTGGTACCGACACCTGTATGAGTTTTCCAGAGAAACAGAACAAATACTATATATATAT
>NW_020172778.1:272829-285083 GCF_003031525.2 Neophocaena asiaeorientalis asiaeorientalis
ACTTTATATATATATAAATAATATATATATAAATACTATGTATACTATAAAGACTTGGCTCACACTGTTATGGAAGCTGGCATTCCAAAATCTACAATGTGGCCCAGCAGGCTGGAGACCCTGCAGAGCCAATCACCCAGCTCTAGTCTGAAGACTGGCAGGCTAAAGACTCAGGAGAGCTGATGGTACAGATGAATTCTGAAGGCAGTATGCTGGACAATGCCTTCTTGCTCTGGGACACCATTCTTTGTGTTCTGTCCAAGTCTTCAACTAAGTGTATGAAGCCCACCAACATTATGGGGGGATGGTCAGCTTTAGTCATTGTTCACCAGCTTAAGCGTTAATCTCATCCCCAAACAATCCCCAACTTGACACATGCAATTATTCATCACAATTTCTAGATTTTGAAACTTATAGAAAGCATCTCATAGCTAAAAATCATGCCAATTTCAATTGGATTTTAAAATCGGGTTCTTTCAACTTCTAACACCTGTCTCTTTGGCTAGTGAAATGGTCTTTTTATACTCTTGAATAAAAAATTTTTCTTAGGAACATATTTAGTAGCAAAAAGTACCTGAGATTACTACTGGTAATGATGTAATAGTTTTGTGAGTGTGTGTGTGTGTGTGTGTGTGTGTGTGCGTGATTAAGAGCAATTTAGTAAATTTATGGGCATGCAAATGCAGATACATTAAGCTGACACATTTGTGGAGAAAGGTTTCTAACTATAGGGGACAGTATTTTATTTTTCCTCCTTCAAGGGCACCTCCTTCTGAATTCACTACTTGAAAGTTGATATTGCTCAGCATCCTGTTCACACTGTACATGCCCAGAGTGTAATTGACCCTTCATTCATTCAGAAATGTCTAAATATCTACTATATGTTGGGTACTGAGTACAAGCTGGGCATAAAATGCTCCCCCACAAAATGACTTCATAGACCTTTTGCAATAGAAAATGATACAGGAATAAATCAAATGTTCGTACAAGTAAATTACAGTTGGTTCTATAAAAGAAAGGAAGGGCTTTCCTGGTGGCGCAGTGGTTGAGAGTCCGCCTGCCGATGCAGGGGGACACAGGTTCGTGCCCCGGTCCGGGAGGATCCCACATGCCGCGGAGCAGTTAGGCCCGTGAGCCATGGCTGCTGAGCCTGCGCGTCCGGAGCCTGTGCTCCGCAACGGGAGAGGCCACAACAGTGAGAGGCCCGCGTACCGCAAAAAAAAAAAAAAAAAAAAAAAAGAGGAATATGATGCCTTAAGAGAATATAAAAGAATTGTACCTAGGCTGGAGAAATTAGGGATGATATACTGAACAGATATTTTGTATAAGCTAAAATACAAATGTATTCAATAGTATAGAATTAACTTAGATAAAAGGTTAGAGGAGTACAGAAGAATATCTCAGCCGTAGAATAGCATGTGTAATGCCGCTGTATCATTGGGGTGCATTATAATTATATTTTTAATTTTACTATTACTATTATTATTATATTGCTACTACTGCCCTTTCTACCTCAACTGTTGCTACTACTAGCTAAATGCTTATGATTTCTGATTTTAACTCTAACCCATATCAAAATCTTGAGCATGTCCAACTTCCTCTGTAGTAGATACTTCCACCTGGAAGAAATAACCCAGGCAGGGACAGGACTAATTTAGCCTTCCACAGGGAAGTTTTACAGAATCACATGGGAGGTGATCTGAGGAATTCTCGAGATGATGTATAGATGCAATTGTGACTTTTTATATGATATGTGCCTAGACAGTTTCATGGCATGGGTACTAACATTCTGAGAATGTTTCATATTCAGTGTGCCCCAAGTCACACTTTTATTACTGTAAAGCTGTGTGGGGCAATAAGCAGAGAATGGATTTTGGAATCAGAGTTCCTTGATACGTTTAACCTTGGGTGAGTTATTTAACCTCTCTGAGCCTCAGTTTCTTCTTTGTATAAAATTGGCATTGGAATATCTGCTTCAAGGGAATCATTTAAAAAACAAAGTAGGTAATTGACAAACACCACCTAGCATAGCACCTGGCACAAATTAGGCACATAATAAAAGTTAGTTCCTTTGCGTAGCCTTCGATTTGACTGCTGGAATAAATTAACTAATCTTTCAAAGAAGAGTTCATGTCTTTTCTCATCTCTGTGGTCACTTCAAATGTATTCTCTCCAGTACTGTATAAATCTTTTTTTAATATCATTTATATTGTGTTATTGGTACTTACTTTCCATCTGCTTCCCAATTATTCAGGAAGTGGCTCAAATGCAGAGATTAGTCTTGTTACCTCAGTAACTAGTCCCATATTTGTCACCTAATAAATCCTCATTAATTGTGAAATTGGACTAAACTGCTTTCACTCACATCCTATGTTTGACTAAAATCTAGATGTTAACACAGTGAAGCTCTGATATCCGTGTTTTAACTTACCTTTCAATCTTTTAATTAATTTCAATAATTTCTAGGCTCCTTTCTTGCTTTCTAAAACTTCTGTTTAAAATTGTGTCTGTTACTACATTCTCTTTGCCACTTTCCAAGATGGTTTCCAATGATCCTCGCTCCAGGCATTTAAGCCCTTGTGCATTTTCCTGGCACACTGAATCTGGGCTTTCCCTGTGACTCATCTGACACTGAATGATCTGGAAGCAGTGCTGTGTAACTCTGGTGTCTCAGTTTTAAGAGATCTGAGCTTTCACTTTGTCCTGTTGGAACACACTTTTTGAAACTTGGTCATCATAGTGTGTAGGGAAGCCCAAGTGGTCATGTGGAAAGGCGCCCATGAAGGTGAACTGAGCTGCAGCTGACCTCCCAGCTGTTGACCACCACCAACTGGCCGATATGTGTTAACACCAGCCTTCCTAGCAGCAGTCAACTCACAGAATTGAGAGAAGAAATTATCGTAGTAGACCACTAAGTTTGGGGATAGTTGGTTATACAGCAATAAATAATGAAAATACTGAACCATGCAGTGATCATAATAGTCTTTCATAACAGCCTTTCAAAATTAGAATGGCAGGGACCATAGCAGCCATACAATTTCATTACCCATCTGAGATCTTATTTACTATCAGGTGGCAATTTAACCTCTACTTAAGCTCCAAATATGTCAATAAACTCACCACTTGTTAAACCAGTTGATTCATCTTTTAGATAATGCTATTTGAGTACACTTAATTTCATTTGTAAAAATCTCTTTCCTGTCCTTACTCATTAGTTCCATCTCTCTCTACAGTCCACTATCATAAACCTTTCTAACACCCTTCACTAAACACATTAAATCTTCATTATCTTGTGGCTTGGTTAGTAGATCCTCTCTACCTCAAGTCTTTAACCTCAGAATATGCTCTAGTCTATGTACCTCTTAAAACAGACAGCAGTTCTCTTGGAGTAGCCTATTGTGTGCTGGATCTCTTACTTAGAGGTATTAAGTGCATTTGTATGGCACTTTATACTCTTCAGAATGTCCCCACATCATATAAACTCACATGATTCTCATGCCAGTTCCCGGAAGTAGGGTTGAGCACTTCTTCATATCCTTTTAATGAAAGGTAAACTTAGACCGAGAAAAATTAGGAAACACTACCAGACTATTAGAAATTTCTGAGTCCCAGGCTACTGTTTTGTTTTGTTTTGAGTATTTTTCCGTCTCTTTTCCCTCAAGTGTAAAGACAGGGTGGTGAAGAGATACTCTTCCTCAGCTGTACCCTCAAGCAGAAATGATTATGTTTCATATAAGCGACAGGTGAGAGATTAACTAAAGTCATTACACTGCAAGATTTGTCCAGCCTTGCTGGAGGTGCGACTAATGCTATGTGTGTCCCAGGACCTTTGGTCACCCGTCTTCTAAGGCAGCAGAGCACCCGCCTAAAAGCATGGATCAACAAATGTTCAAAATAAATTCTTTCTCAGAATGAAAACAATCACTCTACTTGTCTTCATGGAGTTATCCTCTGTGGGTCCCCATTCAATAAATAGAATAAGACGTTCAAGGTATATTTCTTTTCTAGCTTCATTAGATGATTTGCTGTGATAGCATTTTAGGGGAGCCAAATTATTGCATATTAATCATGATTTTTGAAGAGGTAAAGAAACTGTCTTCCACTTTCATACCTAAATATTTCCTGGGCATATGTACAAATATTGAAATTATAAAAATTGATAAAGGAAAACCTATCTTATAAGTGTGGATGTAAGTATAAATGCATGTGCAAGTGTGTATATCTGTGTGGGTGGGTGTGTAAGTAGGTTCAATCCAAGATAGTAATGTATATATGATTAAATAAGATATTTGAATGCTTATTTAGGTTTCTAAATTAACCTATATTTTCAAATTTTAGTTCTTCTTGCTTAAAGTAATATTTTATAATGGATGTTGATATTTGTAGATGCATATTCTTATCATGTAAGGACTGAAAATAATATTTTAGGAGAATTTTGAGGAGAAATTTGATAGAATCTTACTTATATTTTGGAAAACTTGTCAAGATAAATATGAAAACTAAGTTTTTCTTACATAGAGAAATCTGTGTAAAGGTCTCTTGAACCATCACTCTGTATACCTAATTACCTTTCTTTACATTTGGAGACAATGTATTTTATTGTGATCATCATTTTTCACATCCCTATACAGATTTCTTTGATTTTTCTATCACTTCATATTACTTCGAGGTATTCTCTTTCATATTGCTTTCTGGAATTTCATGTATTTTCTTTAATTGGAACATATGGCCAGCTTTACATCTGTCAGTCTTTGATTACGGCTAGGAAATCACTACTTTCAGCATGCCTAATTATCCCAAGCCAGCTCCCAATTGTACTGTCATTAGTTTCAGCTCTCCTCAATCTTTAATCAATTTCCTTTTTAAAAAAAGACAAGATTTAACACAGTATTCAAATGATAACACAAATCATCTGTGGTGAAGAGTTTTGTGTCCCTGCCAGACTGAATTTATATTATATGGGAAAATGTGTGTTTATTAACTGATATATAACGCCCTCCTTCATTTAAGAAAAATTTAGTGGTGTTAGTGTTCGTATGTGGAATAGAGCTTGTTTAAATTCAGGGGCCTTTTACAGCAATTTTGGGACTCTTTCTATGTTGCTTTCAAACAGTACCGGACATTATTTTTGATTTATCAGATAAGTATACTGATATCTGAGTTGTTAGATATGATGCTTAAGAGCATACAACCAGTAACAAAGTTTAGAGTCATGGCAAAATCTGATGCCAAAAATCCCTGTTTGTTTTTCTACATCTTCCGTTCTATTGATAAATAGATGTCAGGAGTTCTAAGTTCTACCGCTTTTTATTCTGTTAACTGTCAACTCTTAACTGATTACATGATCACAAGTTAAGACACTTAGCTTCAGTTTCCTTATGTGCAAATGCAGTGTTGTAGATGAGAAAATGGGGATTTTACAGAAGTCTCTTGGGTGATACAGCCTTTAGTCATGGTTCTCAACCATCCACTTCTGTTCCAACCACATTTATCAATTCTATTTCTTAGGGTCCAGCGATCTATTATGTTTGAAGAAATAATTCCACTGCCATTAAAAAATCCGTTGGTGATCCATTTTTGCATTCACTAATCATGCCCACTCTCCAAGGCTCAGCTACTTGTTAACTCAGTGAAACTTTTCTGATTGTCCCTCTTAGAGGCAGACACTCCCTGTTCTGAGTTATTACTCTCAAATTGCCATGATCCTGCTAGCGATTTAGAACATTTTGATTAAGATGTAGATACTCTTTAAAGATACATTTTACCTAATTTTTATCGGCCATAGGATTGACAACCCATAAATGTTACTTGAATGAACAAATGAGTGAACAGTCACAAAAGTCTGTCACAGCTCTGAAACTTCAAATATATTTGTCTAAATATCAAGCTAGCAATTGTTGTTCATCAGAACAAAGTACATTAGGCTTGCAAGTAAATGTTTTTTAAAACATGTAATTACATATATCTTAGTATTCAGATTTAAACTATATGATTCAGAAAAGCATAACCTTAGAAAAGTTGAAAAAAATTATGTCAGACTTTAATTTTCATCTTTAATCCATGCTTCTATTGGACAAAAAGTAAAATTAAAGAACAGGAAATGAATCAATCTATTTTAATAGTCTCATCATAAACCACATTGAGTTTCATGTATGACATGTATCACAAAATTTTCTTCAGATTAATCAAATTTTATCACAGCTCGTTCACTCTGTCTCTCAATGAATATGTATTTGTATTGATTTCTGCATCTATGTGTAAGTATATATGTGTGTTTGAAAATACATACATGCGTGTACATGTTCATGTGTGTGAACGTGTGTGTGTGAGTGCACAAAATATTTATGTGGCAGGGCCACAGAACTATTTTTTTACAAGGCATGAAAGAAGTCAGGTGGCCAAATTTATCGGTTATTTGAATATATATATATGATATATTCTAGGTTTTTCTATGTGAATAGATACTCCTTTCTGATCCTTCATTCTCAGTAACTGTACTACTAATAGCCATCAATGCTGGCTATGGAGAGGTCACTATCTCGTCTATACAGTATTTCACCTGACCAAAAATGTCCCCAATGAAGTTCTCAGAGGTTCTATACAAAAGTGTTAAGGAAGTTGTTTTAACGTCTTACAAAGTCCAGCTGTGTGTGGGGAGTGGGAGTGGGCATCAGCTGATGGTGTTTGACTCACGGTTTCAGGGTCACACCCTCATGTCTCATCCTCTTTCCTTTCACCTTCACCTATTGCTTACCATTTCCCTCAACTTCACCCACCATTCTGTTTCTTTGTTCTCTCTTTCCTGGGGCCTACCCACTTTCCCTATAAAAGTAATCCATTTATAGGTCCTTTTCACAACTCACACATTAGATAAGCATAGACTTCTTATGTGTTACTCTTTTTTCTTTTCTACCAAATTTTATCTGACTTGTTACAGGGGAGAGTTCTGAGCTGTAGGTGTCCAGAGTATATGAGAGCTGGTCCCATGTGGGTAGGTGCATTGTGAATGGCTTCCACTCTGATCTCAAATAGCATTATTAAGATATCTGAAATTCAGAACACCTCACAACAAGAGCTTTATTTTGTTTCTGGAGACTATGTCTCTAAGAAATATATATAAATTCAACTAATTCTTATTGAACTCTTACTATGTACCAGATACTGTGTTAAGTCCTGAAGACAGTATTGTGAACAAAAATGCATTTGGATGCCCTTGGGAGGTTATAAATGAGAAATCCATAGATTAATAAAATAATCTCAAAATGTTTGTTAAATTGCTACTAGTATAATTATTATGAAGGGAAATATATAGTAAGAGAGCAGATAAGGTGGAGTTTAATTGCATGAAAGGTGGCAGAGAAAGTTTCTCTAAGGAAGAACAGATTAAGCTGGGGCCTATTCATGCAATAGATTTTATTCCTCTTGGTATACAGTGTCTAAGCATTGTCTAGGCTAGGGGGAAGAAATAAATTTCCAGACAGATAAAACACTCCTTTGGCAAGAATGAGCATGAATATAGTACAGGGTCGCTAGAAAGCCAGTGCAGTTAGAGAAGAAGGCAAAGTGCATGGTACAACGTAATGATTCAGAGGAAATGGGGTGCCAGCCACGAGGAGGCTGTAGATTATATCAAGGACTTTTGTCTGATGATAGAGCAGCCTTCAAACATTTAAACTAGAGTGGGCATGGAGGAGGTTTGCATTTCACAAGATAACTCCAGTTCCATGCGGAAATTAGAAAAGTGCAAGGTTATTGGGAAGAAGAAATTGGAAGTCAGGGAGACTAACTGAAGATGTTTAAATGGGAAAACGACATGATTAAAGGTCTTGTTCAAGTTTTTATCAGTGTGGAATTTTCTCCCTTTTATTTATGATTTCTAAAAATCAAATCTGATGGGAACATTGGCTAATTAAAATTCTAGGCAAGTCAGGTATCAGTTAATTGAGTTTTTACTGTACTTGCACCATCCATTTTCAATGCTTTTAATGAAATAGAATGTGTTCTCTTTGGAATTTAAATGTGTCTATTGTATTTCAGACTGTAATCATCTTCAATTTCTCCTACAGATTGCCATCTGTAAAAGTTCTGTAAATGTTATTCTAAAAATAACCAATAATCTGTGATCATTTGTTATTTTTTCCCAGTGGAGACCTTGGCCCATTTTTCTTTTTATAAATAAGGAAATGGAACCAAGGGGGAAAAAACAAACAAACAGAGAACCAAATCCCTCCTCTCAGCGAATGATAGGGCACTATGAGCAATAGTATATTCTGTGATTTTCTACAAGGCAATAGTTAGCTGTGGAATTCAAATTAAAAATGAGATGATGAAATAGATATTTATAGTTTTTTTATTTAGCTGCACAATTTAAAACTTCTGACTCTCTGTCTCTCTGTCCCTCCCTCTCCACACACACACACACACACACACACACACACACACACACACAGAGAAAGAGAGAGAAACACACAGAAACACATATCTTGTCGGTTTCTATTGGTTCTGGGTTTTTTTGGTAAACCTCAACTAACACAAAGACCATGAAAGTTCTTAGTTGACACACTTCTTATTCCAGTGTTTTGACTGATTAGCTTCTTCTTTTGCTTTGAAATATATTTTAGTTTGGTTGATAAATTATGTGAAGAAGCATGGCATATAAGAAATGTATCAATGAGATGGAATATTTCAGACTGGACACTGGATTGGAAGAGTGGGGATGGTAGCTGTAAGGGAAATAAATGGATTTTGCTTAAGCCTTTGAGTGTATGCTTGTGTTTCCCACCAAAATGAGAAATAGAATAGCAGGAGAAAGATTAGAATTAATCTGAGGAATTTTAATATGAGTGTACATCTTCTAGTGGAGGTGTCTAACAGGTAATAGGTAAATGGGAGAAATCACATGTGAAACAGATTTGGCTATCATTAGGATATAATTGATAATTAAATCCAAATGGAATTCAGTGAATCCATCCATGGAGAACATATGGAATGAGAATAAGGGGTAAAGGACAAGACTTATGGGAAATGCCAACATTTAAATATACATGGAGTCAGAGAAATCTTTTTTTTTTTTTTTTTTTTTTTTTAGAGAAATCTTAAAGTGCTTGTCAAGTTTCCAGAAAGACAGGAGAAAACCAGAAGTGAATTTTGTCTTATAAACCTGGAAAGGAGAGCACTTCATTAAATGGGAAGACTTTCAAACTTTCAATAGTTTCAGTCAAGCGGTAGAAATATAAGCCATATTTAACTGTGTTGTCCCGTAAAGAAAGAATCATGTTTACAGAAGGGATGTAGGGTGACATTACTTGAAAATCTAGGATGCTTAACTGTTAGGTTTGCCTGTGACTGAGGGACTTCTCAGGGTGCAGGACTTCCAGTGTTAAAATCAGAACAGTTCCAGGCAGACAGTGATGGTTCATCACCCTACAATGGAATTGTCTTTGCATGAATGTGAAAGGGACTACTTTTGAGGCAGTAGGAATAATCAGAAAAAAGCTGAAATTTCCATTCTCCTTCCCTTCCCCCATCATCTCTGATCTTTCTGTATATACTTAATGAATGAATGAATCTTCTTTACTCACTCAGAACGTTTGTAAGGACCCCGGTACACTTAGAGGAGAGAAAGATTTTATTTAAGGCAAGGGGTAGAGAACATTCAGTGAATATGCTGATGTCATGTAATTGTGTGTTGTTTTGCTTTGTTTTCAACAGTGCACTGGTGTTCCAGATGGCATAGTGTAATGGGTTGGCAAGGAAGCCTAGAGTGAGAAATTAAATCAGAAGGGAAGAAATACATAGCAGCAACGGGGTGAGAGAGGAGTAGAGACAGATGACAGGAGTGACTTGCATTTAGGGGACAATATAGGATGACAGACCTGAGGGATATTATACTATTTGCTTTGGTTAAACTATGTATCTGAATTGTCATGTAATGGTAATTACGTCAACCAAGGAAGAGAAACGAGTGGTACTAATGAAAACTTAATTATATTTTCTCTTTCAAATATTGTGGCTTTGCTTAGAGTTTCAAATAGAGCATTTGTTAAAAGATAGCAAAACAAATATTACTCTCCAACAAACGAGCAGTGAGAGCAAACAACAAAAAGAGGCAACTCTATTTCCTCTCTGAGCAAAGCTCAATTTTGGCCTGGGGTTTGACGTCAGTACAATTCATCATCCAGAAAAATGTTAGACCCAGACCAGAATATAAGGATTCGTGCTTGTACACCTCATCACTTAGAATTTTTCAGGCTGTAGAAACATAATCAAGCTAATATAATTAGGGAGACATGATAAGGATGCATGAGGAAATAAAGAAAACAGGAAACTCTATCAATGACTGTGCAGTCATGTCACATAGAAATTGAAATGGCATTCTGTGATAAAACCTAAATCTAATGAATCACCATTATGGCGACTTGGTCACTTTCTGTGCCACTTACAGCTCTTTTCTATACCATTGTAACCATTATAACACTTCTATTTAATCATGGGTTCTGCTTGCTACCATCTCATTTTATGTCATTATTCTATATCATTCCACTGTCTACTGAGTTTCTCTGTATTTCTCAAATGCTCACCAAAAAGGCTGATATGTAACCAGTGTAAGGAGTTCCTTTATGGCAGAGGTTTTTAATCATACTGCTTCATAACTACAGAAAAAAATGATGCCTACCTCAGGTCCAAGGAGGTATATCGAGTGAGGCAGAATGTGGCAGGGTGATAAGGTTCAAACTGTGAAGAACTGTAGTTCAAAAAAGAGTTCAAAACTATAGTTCAAAAAAAAAGTCTATCGTAAGAGTGCTTTAGGTCTGACTCTTGCCTCAGGAGACGGCATCTCTAGTACGTTTCCCTTAGATACACGCACTTTAGTGAAGAGCCTGATGTGAGAGGAAAGGATGGAATTCATCTGAGATTTAAGCGTCAGACAAGTTTAGTCCAAATTCAGTAGGTCTACATTAACAGGTTATCAAGTTGCTATGGTGTTTTCATCATCTTGGGTGATTCAGCCTTTATCTTTAGCGTGTTGTATATTTCAGGGCAATTGTGTTAACCATTTAGGTTCATATTTAATCTGTTTGGGACATAGATTATACATTTCACTTGTCCCTTAGGCATCAACCTTTCATAGATAAGTTACTATATCTCCTCCCTAGTTTCCCTTATTTTTTTATTCACATTTCACAGCTTTTTCTTGTATTTAGCCAAGAGAATCCAAGTAAGAATTCTTCATTATTCACCTCAATGAGGTCAGTGCTACAAATTCATTATAATTTCTTCTTCCTTAGTTTGGGTCTAATTTCTCACTCCTGTAAATCCATAATCGTACTCTCTTGGTAATAAAGATAGCAGAGTTGCATACAAGATATGTAATTATTATAGTAGAGGTATCACATAGAAACTTCTCTTAGAAACGCCAAGTTTTTATAATCTGCACAAGTAAGGTAATTCCAACTGTTTTTTTTAACCTCTGTTAATGTGATTAACTTGAAAGGCTAATTAATTCAGAGATGGAGATGTGGAAGAAATTTAAAAAACATATACAATAGGCCATTTTGTATTAACATATATGTATTATTTGAATTGATCTAGAGATTGATGGCAAAATTATTTCCTTCATTTGCAAGACATTTCTCTTTACTAACTCACACATGAAGATGAATTTATGAGACGCAGTACCAAGGGAAACATATCAGAAGAGTTAAAATAATTCTTTTCATTCAATTTTTAGAAAACCTGATTCAAAACAAAAATTTGCTAAAATTGGCCATTAATGCATAGGGGATGAAGGCAGTTGGCAGATCAAAACTAAAATTCATTTTTAGAGTAGCTTCTTTTTCTCAATTTCCAGATAGTTTCCATAACTTGATCAGAGCAAACATGACAGAGAATAAGAATGAAGATGTTTGGGACTACAACTCCTATATATGTTCTATTATCAGATCCTTACTGTATTAGTTAGGGTTCTCCAGAGAAAGAGATCAGGATTTATATATAGAGAGAGGGAGATATCTATTTTAAGGAGTCAAACCCGCGTCCCCTTCATCGGCAGGCGGACTCCCAACCACTGCACCACCAGGGAAGCCCTATATATATACATCTTATTGTATTGGTTCTCTCTCTCTTTTTTATTATTATTATTATTTTTGTGTGTGTGTGTGGTACGCGGGCCTCTCACTGTTGTGGCCTCTCCCGTTGCGGAGCACAGGCTCCGGACGCGCAGGCTCAGCGGCCATGGCTCACAGGCCCAGCCG
>NW_020172778.1:285161-312913 GCF_003031525.2 Neophocaena asiaeorientalis asiaeorientalis
TATATATATATATATATATATATATATATATATGGAAGAGAGTAAGTAATGAGGAATGGCTCACGCAGTTATGGAGGCTGAGAAGTCTCACGACCTGCTATCTGCAAATAGGAGATCCAGGAAAGCCAGTGGTATATAATTCCAGCCCTAGTCCAAAAGGCTGAGAACCAAGGGAGCTGATGGTGTAAATCCTTGTTCAAGGGCAGGAGAAGACTGATGATTTAGCTTAGACAGGGAGGCAAGAAGAAAAAGGGGTGAATTTCTCCTTCCTCTGCCTTTTGTTCTAATCAGTTCCTTAATAGGTTGGATGATGCCAGCTACACTGGGGAGGATAGTCTACTGAATTCACTGATGAAAATGTTAATCTCATCCAGAAGCACACTCACAGATACACCCGAGAAATAATGTTTCATGGGCTATCTGGGAAATCCTTAGCTCATTCAAGTTAATGTATAAAGTTAACCATTACATTTACTTTTATCTGTGAGAAAATTCAAGGCCAGAAAGGAAAAATGATATTGCAAAATATATCAAATAGACATGTTTTTAGCTGCTGGTAACAGAACATCATTTACAACACAAGCTTAAGCAATAGAGTATTTTTGTTCACATAACAAGGAGTATAGATCAAGTCAGCTGTTGGATTGGTTCAAGGGCTCTGAGTTGTCAGAACTGATGACTTATTGCTCCTGTCAATACAACAGTCTCCAGCAGGAAGCAGGAACGTGAAGGTAGAATAGCACCTATGTCAAGAAAGCAAAGCTTTTCTAGGAAACCAGAAACAGATTTCTACTTCGTTTGGCCAATAGTATGCACAAGTAGCCAAAATGTAGCTAGGAGAAACAAATTTAAGAACAGATATTGGAGCAGCTAAGCAGTACTGTCTGTTATAAACTCAAGCATGTGGCTTTTTTTTTCTGGAAGAATAAAAAAGCTCAATTGTTTCTATCCAGTGATTAAGTGATCATGATAAAAAGGATAGCAGGCTTTCTGAGGGCTGCCAACAGGCACCATAAATGAGCTAAGAAGCAAATCCTCCCTGTCAAGCCTTAAGATGACTCCAGCTCAACCAACAGCTTGAATGCAACCACATCAGAGACTCAGATGCTGACACACAGAAACTGTGATATAACAGATATTTGTTGCTTTAAAAAACTTTAAATGGGATAAACTTAAAATGACATGAGATAATAGAAAATAAAAAAGGATAGTACCACTAGGTCAATGTTTTTCTTTAAAAATCAATGCTAAAAAAATTAACGTGGGCAAACAGAGCATCAGCAGGTTGGGACAAAACATAAGGGATGAAGAAGAAAAATTCACATGCTAGATTTTCTTAAGGAAGCTCAGTAAAAATATGCATTGAATTATCTCTTCCTTTAAGGAAATGACAACTTACTATGTACTGTTTTGAGCAGAATTAAAACAACATAAATTGCTTGCATAGAAACTCCAGTACATGGATATATGTAACATTTCCTTTACTTTATGTTGAAGATCAACTTGTATAAAATTACAAAGATTTTCCTGAGGAGTACTACCATCCTTAAGTTTATGGTATCGTAATCACTAGTCCTGTTATCTGACAGAAAAAGGGCAGCTACAGCTTCAATTTATTGATCATCTCCTCTACTGCAGGAATACATGTCATCTTCATTAATAATATGTTGACATTAAAATTAATATTTAAAAATTGGAAGAATAAAACCCAAAGAGTCTAATTAACCCCACTAGATTAGTGAAGCAAGAATACTTATAGTAGTATAACCCAAGTAGGTCTGGTTCTAAAGGCTATGGTGTTTTTTCACTCTACCTTCACTTAGAGAAAAGGAGATAATGGTACCAGTAAGTGTGCTTCAGAAACTTTAATATATTTTATTACAACTTTATAACAAATCACACATATGCTTTTGTTATTTAACACATTTGTAACATTTGGAATGTAGAGGTAAAAAAGTCTAGAAATACTGAATTAACACTATTAAGAATTTCCAAATAAAGAATACTGTAAAGTATCATGATGGTAAATAAAAGAATCAGTACTAAAAGGCAGACCAAAATATTGAACTCTGTAATCAGAAACTCACAACCCTCAAAATTTACCTTTCAAATGGTCTCTATCCATTACCATGAGTTCTTTGCAATCCATCTCCTGTTGCACCATTTGTCATCTACCAAACTACTTATTTTATAGAGCAAAATATGTCCATCCTTATCTCTTAGCACACATTAAATATTGGTTTTCACATTCTTCAAATTGTCTTTGTAGCTCATTTCTTCCTGCATAGTCACTGGTCACTGATTTTGCTCTATCTTACACTCGTTTCCCACCTACCAGAACTTTCATTTGCTTGACCAATACTTAGTATAGGTTCTCAGATTTTTAGGTCTTTGGAAACTTCCTTCAGTTTTAAGAAGTGCAAAGTGCTATGAATGTCTACTCCTCTACAATAAATAATATCACTTTAAAAAAATAAATGGCAGTCATAGTTTGAAAGAAAGCCTTTAAGTTGTCATTTCATATCTCTTAGCTGACAAATTGTACAATTAGGAGTTCCTAAGTGCAATTCTTCAAAGAAAAGCTGGAAACAGAGTTCATATATTTGTCAGTGAGTAATACATAGTATATCCAACTCTCCTGTGGTTAAAAATTAGTCTGTTTTTCCCCTGAAAAGTGCAATAGGCACTAGATGACAAGTCATTTGTTGAAACAAATATGATCTCTACATGATTCATCCCTTCAAGGAGGCTTGGCCTGTCTGCTGTGGGATATTTAAAAAAGACTGTTTTACCAAGGAGTAATACTTGATGTTATCCATGTTGTTACCTGAATTCTCTAATGGAATTGAGTGAAAAACAAAACAAACAAACACACAGAAAATTCAAGCAGTTTTTCAGTCAGATGAGGAAATGGTGATCATGAAACCTAAGCCACATATATTACTTTCCAAAAGAGTCAGCTATTTAATTATGATCCACAATTAAGACTCAATCTAGAGGAAGAAATTTAATGAGCATTTTTTTCTTGTAAGTAGTTTCTCTTCCAATTCAACCTTGGGTAGATAGTTTCTCTTCCAACATCTCACATGCGTACTCTTAGACATTGTTAGCTGTCACCATCTCCACACATTGGTGGGATATAAGAGAGGTATTATAAGTGAGTAAATAAATAATAAAATAATTCAAAGCAGCTTTGGGCTCACCCACATGATGTTATGCCAGAGTACCCCTAAAATAACAGCTCTAAGGAGCCTAGATGAACCCTATACATAAATGTCAGAACCCACACACCCAATCAAAGCAAAACCAAAGCCACTTGCTTCAAGACTTCACTCCTTCAAGACTTCTTTGCAAAATAAATGCTCCTGTCTGCCATCTACTCCTTTTATTTTGTTTTATTTGTTTTTTTCTTCCTAATCCTCTCAAAATTTCTCCTTGTTCTTTAGAAAGAACTCTTTAAAAGCTCAAAGGTATACCTTATTCATTTGCATCATAATTTCAACAACAGAGACCATATAATAGGATTAATGTGCAAATTTATATATATATACACGTACATATGTACACATAAACACATATATCCTTATTGTGCTGATGTTGTTAAAAATAGTCAATATGCTTGAATAGTTATATTATTGCTCTATGAAGTAAGAGAGAAAAAACTTGGGAAATTTAAAAGAAAAATTATTCATGTATATAATATACAGTATACATGATAGACTATATAAATAACAATATATATTTATATTATACTTTCTAATATAACAACTACATGTGTGTATACATATATAGCATAGCATTATTTACTTAGAGAAATTGTAGTAATACACATAGTTAAGAATGTTTTAAGTTTGGAATCATACTACATATCATCACTTTTGTCAAAACTGAAACACATATAATTTTTTATTAATTGGGTTTTATCTTTCTATGGGAAATTGGAATTTAACATGCATTGTACTTTTTTCCACTTTGGAATTATGAAAGAAAACTCTACCATGCAAGTTAAACAGACAAGGAAGAATTTATTCAAAACTCTTGTAATAGGGATTAAGAAAATTGCAAAAGGGCCAAGAGCTTAAACTCAATCCCACAGAAATAAAAGACAGGAGAGTTTTTAAATGCTGGGATTAGTTAGCAGAAAACTACTGGAGGACAATAATGGGGAGGTTAGTCAATATGATTAGACTAACTGTGTTTGCTAATTAGGACTTTTGGAAGTTAGGCCACTACCCTCCTACAGAGATTGGGAGATGTGGACCCCTTCTTTCTTGATGATTGTATTTCAGAAGGATGGCTCCTAGGTCAGTGAGAAAGATGTTTCTGGGCTGTAAAACTGGCAAGAGGCTGCGAGAAGATTTGCATCTCAAAGAAGCAGAGAAAGAATTTACAGTTGTAAGTTTTCAAATGTAAATCCTCTAAGAGAAGGGAGATTAGGGGCCAATAGTCAGGAAGAAATCTATCTAAAATTAGTAAAGCCAAGAGGAAAGCTAAGGCCAGCTATCACAGTCAGAGTATGTAAGTGTGGAAGGGAATAGTATATTTTATAAATTTATTCTTTTCTAAAATTAACCTGGACTTAAATTCATTTGTGGCATTACCAAAATATAGACCAGAATGAGAGTCAAAGAGCAGCTGAAGTCAGGTTAGACTCCTCTTTTATACAGTTGATATTCAGTAACCACTGTTTTTCTTTTGCCCCTATCCTGTCCCTCTGCATTAGATAGTATATGTATTCAGAGCAGTCTGTAGCTCATTTTGGCTCCAAAATCCCACCTTAGAACCTAGACAAATTTCAGAGAAGTGAAGGAAAAAAATTACCTGACTTTACATATAAAATGCCTTCTATTAGGATAATGTCATTACCAAAGAAGTTAATACCCTTGAAATGGTTTTACTATTGTCGTGTGTAATAAGACTTTGGGGAATTTAGAGGGAAATGATCCTAATTTGATCCTAATTATCTCTGTTTTAATTAGAGCTTTCAATGTTCACTTAGTGAAATTTACTGAGGTATCACAAGAGAAGCACTGAATCTCTCAATTTTATAACTGGAAAAGATCTTAGACAATATCAGGTACAACCAAATCATTTTCAGCTTGTCCATATCTCTTACACCTCCCATACACATATGCACACACACATAATAGTAATCAAAGTGATAGAATATTTTCTTTCTAAATTTCTATATTCCTAAATTTCATTATAATGTTATATCCCATCAAGGTGATTTTACATGACATTACAATTTTTATGATTTATGATTACACAGTACTAAAAACTAACATACTGTATTTTGCATGGGACAGAAATTAGGATAGATACTTGAAAATGTTCTTTACATTCTTTTCATTAAAGGTTAATTAAAAGTTTTAAATTATTCCTCAGTTACCATAACTTACTTTATATGTAAAGAATAAACTCCCTAGTTGATTTCATTCTCATTCAGGTAAAATGAGCTTTGAGACCTGGCCAATGAGAAACAGAACTCTCAAACTGCTCATTATCAAATAGTCTTATAATGAATCCACCTATTTTTGTACTAATGTTTTTTAAAATCAGCCCTGATTTAAAATTTTAGGAAACAAGGAAATCTTTATATGTAAATTTTAAGAGAGAATCCATCTTTTTAAGAACTATTAGATATTTGCTAAGTCTTTTAGATTTTGTATATTCAACTGAGCCATATTTTCATGATTAGAGCAAGTGTTATGCCTAAATGTTTGTGCACCCTCAAAATTTGAATGTTGAAATCATAACCACCACCACCCCTGCAATGTGATGGTATTAAGAGGTAAGGCCTTTGGGAGGTAATTCAGTCATGCAGATGCAGCCCTCATGAAAGCAGTTATAAGAAAAGACAGATTCTTGTCTAGATGTTCTACCCAGTATTGAAAGTGGGGTATTGGAGTCTCCTACTCTGTCTACTTGTTGATTTCTCCCTTCAGATCTGTCAATATTTGCTTTATATATTGAGACCAAATGAACCTAACAGATATATACAGAACTTTCTACCCAAGAGGAGAGTACACATCCTTCTTAAGTACAAATGGAACATTCTCTAAGATAGATCACATATTAGGTCACAAAACAAGTCTTAACCAGTTTAAGAAGATCAGAATAATTCCAAGTATCTTTTCTGACTACAGTAGAATGGAACTAGAAGTCATGTGATTATAATTAACAATACTGTACCATGTACTTGAAATTTGCTGAGTGTAGACCTTGTGTTCTCACAACAAAAGAAAAAGAAAACTATGTGAAGTGATGAATATGTTAATTAGTTTGATTATAGTAATTATTGATATTTCACAATGTGTATATATATATATGCTATACCTTAAATATACCTTAAATATATACAATTTATATTTGTCAGTTAGACCTCAATAAAGCCATAATAATAATTGAAATCATTGCCATTCTTTAAAAAATAAGACAGAAGGACTGAAGAGCTTGCTTAGTCACTCAGATACCTACATGGGAGAAGATGGTCCTTTGCAAACCAGGAGGTGGGTTTTCACCAGATCCTGGATTTCAAAGCACCTTGATCATGGACTTCCCAGCCTCCAGAACTATCAGAAATAAATGTTTGTTGTTTAAGCTATCCAGTCTATGGTAATTTGTTATAGCAGCCCAAATTAATTAAGAAGACAGCTAAAACTCAGTTATGAAGTATCTATATAATAACACATTTAAAAATTATCAGATAACTTACATGAAAGTAAAATGATGATTACCTTACATATTAGGTTGCTTTCTTCCACAATTGAATATCTGTTCAAACAAGTAACATATGATATTATATATTTAAACAGTTTAATTTTTTTAAAAATTTTATTTTATTTATTTTTTTGGCTGTGTTGGGTCTTCATTGCTGTATGCGGGCTTTCTCTAGTTGCGGCAAGTGGGGGCTACTCTTTGTTGCAGTGCGCAGGCTTCTCACTGCAGTGGCTTCTCTTGTTGCAGAGCACAGGCTCTAGGTGCACGGGCTTCAGTAGTTGTGGCACGCAGGCTCAGCAGTTGTGGCACACAGGCTTAGTTGCTCCATGGCATGTGGGATCTTCCTGGACCAGGGCTCAAACCCGTGTCCCCTGCATTGGCAGGCAGATTCTTAACCACTGCGCCACCAGGGAAGCCCTGAACAGTTTAATATTTAAGAGGCATGGATAACAATCAGTTTCCTTCTACACTATACCAAAATACGCTTAGCATAAGTCCTCTCATTAATATTCATTTTCAAACAATTGAATCATTCTGTACATTTCCTTTTTTTTTTAAGACTTAGGTAGGTTAGTTTTTAAAAAATACCTCTTTCTGAGCATAATACAAATGTAAACATTATCCTGAAATATAGCAAAATAAAGTATTGGTTTCCAAAGTTACTTAGCTAAGCTACTTTGGCATCTCTTTTAGAAAGGGTGTGCCATGCATTTATAATAGATTCATTCGTTACAGTCTGCCATGCATCATGTGATCACCTGGCATTTTGGTTGTTTTTTTCTTTTAATTTGCACACTGTACACAGTAGAATTCACTCTTCGTGTTGCTCAGTTTTATGGATTTTTGACAAATGCATAAAACGTCCACCAACACAATACCATACAGACGAGTTTCGTAACTTTTGTGACTCCTTTATACACGCATTTCCTGTCTTTCCAAGTCCTTGGCAACTACAGATCTGTTTTCTGTTCCTATTATTTTGCCTTTTCCAAAATGGAAAATTAATGACCGGTAGTCTTTGAGTGCGACTTCTTTCACTAAGCAAAATGCAGTTGAGTAAATTAATATTTCAAGTTTTTTTGTTGTTGCTGTTGTTGTTGTCATTACAGTTTACGTTTTATTTGACATTTAAAAATTGCTGAATGGTAGTCTACTCATGTATTGATATATTGATGAACTTTCTATGTGTTGACGAACCACAGTTTATTTATTCACCTGTTGCAGGACATCTTGTTTCCAGATTTGGGTGACTATAAATAGAGATGTCATAAACACCCATATAAAGATTTTTATGTAAACCTGTTTCCCATTTACTTCACAAAATACCTGAGTGAAATTGCTATGATGTATTAGCAAGTATATGTTTAAATGTATAAGAAATTACCACACTCTTTTTCAAATTGACTATATCATTTGCCACTCCCGCTGAGAGTTTCTTCTGCTCCTCAATTTTGCCAGAATTTGATATCTTCCATCTTTTAAAAAATGTAGGCATTCTAGTGGTTGTACAGTGTTTATTTTTGTCTAAAGACTAATAATGTTGAACATCTTATATGTCATCCACATATCTCCTTTGGTCTAGTGTCTGTACAGGTATTTTGTTTGTTTTTTATTGAGTTATTTGTTTTCTCATAGTTGAGTTTTATTTGTAAATATTTTTTCCCAGTTTGTGGCCTGTGGTTCCATTCAACAGTATGTTTTGCAGATAAAAAGTGTTTAATTCTTATAAAGTCCAGTTTATTATTTTTTCTTTATAAATTCTGCTTTTGATGTTTTATCTAAAAACCGTTTGTCTGAGTCAGTGTCACACAGATCTCCCAGTATATATCCCCAAAGACATTTGATAGTTTTATCTTTTATATTTAGGTCTGTGATCCAATTCATGCTAAAACTTGTGTATATGAAGTATGTGTCAAAGTTCGCATTTTGCAAAGGGTCATCCAATTGTTTCTGCACTGTTTGTTGAAAAAACTATCCTTTTTCTAATAAATTAAAAAGAAAATGGCCCCTATGTATCTTCATCACAAATCAGTTCATATATTTGTGTGAATCTATTTCTTAGATTGTTATGCTGTTCCATTGATGTACATGGACTGCTCTTAACCTTTCACTTAGTGTGATGCCTGAGTATATGAAAGGTTCTTCTCTGTGTTTTTACTCTACTCTTAGCTTTTAGGAGTCCCTGCAAGCTTGTGCTAGTCACAGAAGGGTGTCTCTCTACACTCTTTGCCCCTCTCAGAGCTGTAGCCTCCTGCTTGGTACTTGATTGTGATACTTGGTACTTGGTACTTGACCAGGTGGGCTCTCAGTTTTCCTGGTAGAGACTTGGTCTTACGTAGGCTTTGTGAACCCAGACCTTGGATTTGGCACAGTCTCCGAATCCCTGCCATGCTTCTTGTTTGTTGACCAAACAATTGATATCTGTGATGGGTTTTGAGTGGGAAAGGGTTTCTTGTACCTCCCTAAATAATAGCAGACCTCTAGTCTGTATTGAAACAAATCCTGATCCTAAGAAGGGGTTGTTTTCCCCTTTTCTGGGAGACAGAGAGTTTTAACTTACCCTCCCATCAAAGCATTGGGGGATGGGGTGGGAGGGGCAGAAGCCTGTGTGCTGGAAGCAGAGGAGATTCCTAGCCTTCCCCTGAGCCAAAAGGGCTTTTGCCTACCCCCTTTCCTGAAGTAAGGCCCCCAAATTCTTGCTGAGGTACTTAGCAATAGTCCCTGTGAGATTTCTTGAAATCGAGCATTTCAGTGTTTCTCATGTCTTTTAGGTATGAGTTTTATTTCCAGGAGAAGAGAGTGTTTTCCCTCCCTCTCACTGCAGAGAACCCCTCACTTCATGGAAGACTTTAATAGGTGGTTAATAAAATAAGTAGAATTGCAGCATGCTAGTTAAAACTGTGTCTTATTCATATCACATTTCCTTTTCCTTTTTCTTTGATATTTTATATAATGATTTAGTGATAGGTTAACCGATACTTTTATTTTCCCTGCCGTTTAGATACTTGGGAGAAATGATAAATTAAAATTCTATTATACAGAATGGAAGACAAGCTGAGCAGAAGATTGATTTATTTTGCAGATTATAAACTTTGAAATGCGTAGCATAAATAACTATTTTTATCTTATTTTACATTTCTCATTTCATCCTGATTGCAAATGAGGTCAGCAAATGAGTTTTCCTATAGACATAGTAAATTTAATTCCAATAATTGTTTTAAAATCTTCAGTAATTTATAAAATTATTGACAAGTAAACATAAAAATAGTTGTAAAAACACATTTCTCACTCCTTGTTTAAAATAAATTTCTTAATGTTCTTCCACCAGCACTGACAGTTTCAGAGCACCTAACAATTTCATCAGCAGTGTTCTAAGCACAGGGGAGAAGAAAAGAAGTAAGACTGGAATATTAGCCTATGTGATTATTATACAAACCCTGATAATTATTCAGGTGTAGATGTTGTGATATAGAAAATGAGTTTCCCAGATCATACGGAAGAAATTTAAAGATTCAGATCTCCAGAATATCACTATAGTTCTTTTCCACCTTTAAACCCTGCTGCAAAGTGTTACTTATCTTCTCTCATTTAAAATGACAATAATCCAGTTTAACAATCCCACCCCAAAAGTATACACCATCCTTCTCCAACATTCCGTTTGTCCTGTTCTAATTCAAGCACACACACACACACACACACACACACACACACTCATACAATTTCAATTTCTTATATTCCAGTGGAAAGTATCAGTAAATATTAGATAGTCCTAATACACACTGTCCTCAACCAGGTCCTAATAGACCAAACAGAGAAGAGGGGACCAGAGTAGGAAGGTGTAAATAAAACTCCTTTCCAAGGGTTTCCCTGGTGGCGCAGTGGTTGAGAATCTGCCTGCTAATGCAGGGGACATGGGTTCGAGCCCTGGTCTGGGAAGATCCCACATGCCGTGGAGCAACTGGGCCCGTGAGCCACAACTACTGAGCCTGCGCGTTTGGAGCCTGTACTCCACAACAAGAGAGGCCACAACAGTGAGAGGCCTGCGCACCGCGATGAAGAGTGGCCCCCGCTTGCCACAACTGGAGAAAGAAAGCCCTTGCACAGAGACGAAGACGCAACACAGCCAAAAAAAAAAACTCCTTTCCCAAAGTAGCGTGGACAAAGATCAAGTACTGAAGTACACAGTATCCTAGTAGGAAATAAGTCTATTTTATCATTTAAAGTACACATTATGAATTCTGCTTTCGTTTAAGATATAGAAAGCCACAAGACAAATGGTTACCCTACAAGTAAAACTTGGAAAATATACAAAAATCATAAGGAAATTTTCTTGTATCCATTAGAGAGCCAAGGTTTCAAGTCAACTGGGTTAACTGACTTCGAAACCACAACAAGCTTCTCTAAAAGGAGATGAAGACTGGCAAACTTTGTCACACTTGGCGGCATGGAAGGGGTGGCTGCCAGGAAGCAGGCAAGAGGGGATTCAGCGAAAATGTCAGTAAACCGTTAAAGGCCAAGATTGGACTAACATGTCAGTTTAGAAGAGAAACTGTGACCTTCAGACACAAAGGAAGTTCAGAGTCACTTGCAAGCTCCTCTTTTACAGACTTTCACTGGGTGCTCATGAGAGAGACTGGGGGAAAAATAGAAGACTAGAGAGAGTCCCTTGGTGTCACAAGTATCTGGGAGGTTATTGATTGTTCCTAGAGACCAGAAAAAAAGACTACCCGCATCTGGGGACTGTTCTTTCATATCAAAGAAAACTGCTGGAGGAAAAAAAGAAACATTATGGTCCTCAGGCTTCTAGAAAAGAGCTACTGCTTCTGGAGCAGGTGTTGGGGTGGGGGGGGAGGTAGAAGTGAACACATTGGCCTCCAGGCAATGGGTAGAAAAACCTCTTAGACTTAGGAGGTGTGCTACCATTTGGGGAAAAGTGGAAAATTTTCTCCCACTCAAGACCACCACAAACACAATGTAAAGTTTAGTTTCTAAAAGGATTGACAAAAATGCTGAGTCGAACATCTCAACACCAAGGCTAAGTGCAAAGAATTTGCCTTATTTTATTTTACTTTATTTTTATCTCACCTGGAGCTCTTTCATCTTAGGTTTGTATGTATTGAATGAGTGAGTGAGTGATTGTCTTTCTAGAACTCAAATTACACAAATGTTATACTACTTGATATAGTTCCCTAACTCTTGGATGCTCTGTTCTGTTTTATTGTCTTTTTTTTTTTTTTTAATATATTTATTTATTTATGGCTGCATTGGGTCTTTGTTGCTGCATGCGGGCTTTCTCTAGTTGCAGTGAGCAGGGGCTACTCTTCATTGCGGTGCACGGGCTTCTCATTGCGGTGGCTTCTCTTGTTGTGGAGCATGGGCTCTAGGCATGCAGACTTCAGTAATTGTGGCATGTGGGCTCAGTAGCTGTGGCTCGTGGGCTCTAGAGCGCAGGCTCAGTAGTTGTGGCACATGGGCTTAGTTGCTCCGCAGCATGTGGGATCTTCCTGGACCAGGGCTCGAACCTGTGTCCCCTGCATTGGCAGGCAGATTCTTAAATACTACACCACCAGGGAAGTCCCTGTCTTTTCTTTTTGACTCTTTTCTTCTCTTTGGTGTCTCAGTGTAGATAATTTCTACTTACCTATCTTCACGTTAACTTTTCCTTTCTTCTGCTGAGTGTGCTAATGATTTATCATTATTTATCTCTAGATGTGTTTTTTTTTCTAGAATTTTTATGTGACCCTCATTAATAATTTCCATCTTTCTGTTCAAATACTTCATCTGTTCGTGCACATTTTCTGACTGTTTTTTTAATAAACCTTTAACATATTGGTAATAGTTATTTAATAGTTACTGTCTGATAGCTCCACTGTCTACATTGTCTCTGAGTCTGATTCTGTTTTCTTTAATAATAATAATTATTATTATTTCTTGTTTTGGGCTTTTTTCATGGTTTTTTATTGAATGCCAGTTATCGTGTATAAGATAGAAACTGAAGCAGGTAAAGCTTACATCTAGAAATGGACATATATCTTCTGTCAGGCCATTTAAGTGGATGAGTTGGTTCAGTCTAGTCAATTTAGGTTTCGTTGTTGCTAGAGTCACTTCTAACACATGGAAGCCTTCATGTTTCTCCAGCAGTGGACTGATGTCACACATCACTACTTGAGACACAGGTTACTTAAAACTAGAGTCTGAGGGACTTCCCTGGCGGTCCAGTGGTTAAGACTGCATGCTTCCGGTGCAGGGGGCGTGGGTTCGATCCCTGGTCAGGGAACTAAGATTCCGAGTGCTGCATGGCGCGGCCAAAAAAAAAAAAAAAACCCAGCTAGAGTCTGAGACAGGGATTCTTGAACCAATCATTTATTGAGGGGTGCTGCCAGGAGAAGGAGAGGGGAGTGAGTAAAGCAGGCTAATGTTGGAGAAAAGGTAAATAAGATATGGTTGCAAGAGAAATCTAGCTCATGTATAATCCCATGGGGGAATCTGGAGTATGAGCTGCAAGACAAAGTTTGTCTTACCTTGAGACAAGGAAGCCAAGTGGTTATGCCCCTACCAGAGTCAATGATTGGCTAAAGGTCACCCACTGGGAATAAGCCACAGCTTCTCAGGCATCTCCCATGGGGACCACTTCCATCTGGTATGCTCAAGCCTCTGGGAAGATAGAGTTGCAACAGCTGGGGAGTGGTATACCAACCAAATAATAGGAATCTAGTCAGGTCATGCAGAGCATTTGATACACTCTGTCACCAAATTCTATATTCTGTCACACCAATCAAATCACAGATGCCAGTTCACAGCTAAGGCATTAATATATTAAGTCAAGGAACTAGAAGTAAACGGTTAAGAGATCATTTTCACTAAGTGGCAAACAGAAACATACGTTAAGTATGATCACTACAGTTCTAAGTGGCAATTTTTCCCACACTAGCTTGAGAACAGATGTTCAAATTTTACTGGTTTTATTTTTGCCATAAATCCCATGTGTATGCATGCCTATTGTATGCTTACAGCTGGCAAACTAAAATTGAGTGACACACTGGATAATCACAAGCACATCAGGTAGTATGAGTCAAGATACCTGAGACCTGGTCCAGAAACGATTACTAGCAAACTCTGTGACTTTGAGCAAGTCACTTCTCCTAACTGCGATTTATCTCTAAAAGGCAGATAGGGAAGGCAGCACATAATTTTAAGACTCAATTTGGCTCAGGGAACTTTTCTTCAAGTTCAGAATATATAGTATGTGCCTTTCCTTTATTGCTAACAGCAAAATGATAATCTGAAATGCAGACTATTCCCCATGAAAATTAACAGTGAATTGAAATACCGTAATGAGAAATTTTAAAAAGTGCTTAAGTAGTGGATTAATTTATACCTGCATTTTTAAAACCCTTACTGCAGAAGGTAAATATATAAATATATATATTTTTCTCAGGGCCATTATATATATAATGGCCCTGAGAAAAAGAAAGAAAACAAGCTACAATTGCAAGTCAGTAGATGTTTTGGTAAGGGAAAAGAGTGATTAAAGAGATCAGGTTAGATCCAGGTGTAGTCATCTTTAAATGTCTTGCCTTTATTTGAGTATAGTGTTTTATTGTTTTATTTTTAACTGACAAATAAGAGAAGCAAAAATTTAGAGATTTATAAAAATATTGGATACATTTCAGAAGGATTCTTAGTTTCTCATTTAATCCTCTGATATTACAAATGAAGACATTAAGGTGAAAAATATTAGGGATGGAATGAGTAGGGGCATAGAATAAAACTTCAAAAACCAAAATCAATGTCATCAAAGCCCAGGGGCATTTATCAGAATTAGAAGTGCTCTTCTGGATTGTTGAAGTTAATGATGCCTATTATCTGTTTTTCCAGAAAAATTATTATGATTTTATTGGTAATCACCCTGGATTTCCTAACCTATACTATCATTTTGTTTAATTTAAAATTTTACCTTTCCTAAACTCATGAGTAGGATCTGTATACAGTCAGCCCTCAGAATCCACAGATGCTACACCACTTTATATAAGGAACTTGAGCATCCACAGATTTGGGTATCTGCAGGGGTTCCTGGAAGCAGTATACCAAGGATGACCCTAAATGTTGTATTCTGGTTATCTATGAGGATGTATATGTTTACTTTCACCAACTAAAACTTTTCGTGAAAAACAGAGAGAAAACACCTAATTCCACAGTAAACCTTATGGGGTCAGAGGCAAATATTGTGGGTTTTAAGAAGTCGAAAAATCCAAGTAGATAATATTGGTCTATAAGGCAAAACTGGAGACAGGGTTCCTATTAGCAGACATATTCTTTCCATCTTTGCTTAAAAAGGCCTTGTTATATGGTACAGGATGCGAATTCTTATGGTTATGGAATGAGACAATGAGGAAGATATAATGAAATAGTACAATGGATGAATAGTTTCTGACCCATTCTTCCTTTTTACTGAATTCCTTGTGAGGTCATGTAAGGCGTCAATAAAATAGCCAAAGATACCTTAAATTAGATGTGGTTATATGTGTGTTTCCCACTATTCCAGGACTCTAAAGGCTCACAGTGTTAGAAGAAGGAGGTAGACATCAGTAAACACGGAGATCATAGGTTTATTCAAGTGCAAGTCTACTTAGAATAATATAATAAGTGCACATTGTGATTTAAATGGAAGCTCACTAGCGTTTAACCGTATCCATAATTATGGACATAATATTTCCATGTCAGTAATTCTTTAGACAAACAGCATATTGTTATGTACATATTGTATTAGTAACTTCATTGCTCCAAAATGTGTATTAATATTCAAAAGAACAATAGAATTTTTAATTACATGCAATCTTAATATGGCAAATATATGACAAGAAAATAATATATTTCTTACCACCCTTCATTTAGTACTTATTCTTAGCTATGAGGCCTGTCTTTCAAATTGTTTCACTAAAATTGTTCTATTCCTTGTTAACTTGTGCCTTGAATTATTTTAAAATAATACACAACATGGGAAAGTCGTTATTAATTTGTGATTTAATCATAAAGTACAAAAACTACCTATAAACTTCACAGAATCACACTTTTTAGTCTTAAAGGCTATAGGAGATTATCTGGTTAAGCTTCTTATTTCACAGGGAAACCTGCAGACTTGCCAGGCTTAAGATTTTTGCCTAAGGCTAAAGTATTTTGAAAGTAATAGATAAGGCAGGTAATTGATGACCTGTACTCTTTGTCCTGTTAAAAGTTGCTATTCAAAGTGTAGTCCTCTGACCACAGGATTTGACACCAGCTGGACGTTGGATAGCGATGCAGAATCGGTCACCACTCCAGATTTATTGAATCAGAATGTATAATTTAGTAAAATCCTGGTGATTCATTAAATTTAGTAAATCCCTAGTGATTAAAGTATAAAATCACTTCTCATTAAGAAAAGTTTCAGGTAGAAGGAGATTTCTCACAATGACCACAGCTCACTTCCATTTTCAACTTTGCTTCTTCTGAGTTCTAAAACAATGTTCACCAAAGTAAGATGCTTAGAGTAAGAAGTCTTCCTTGGCCTGGGAAGAAAATAGTGGAACTTGTATTTATATATAATTTTGGATTCTATTTAATTGGTCACTCTCTCTTTGTACCACGAGATCCATTCTTCACCTTTTATGTCCTGCTGTGTGCCTTAGGTAGGCTGTGGTCTAAGGGCATAGTCATCTAGGTTCATTGCCTTTTGGATTCTAGTTGGGTTTAGCCAATGGGAGAGATCAGAAGGAGATCAGAAGATGAGAGCGAAATGAAGGTATTTCTCTCCCAGCTCCCGTTTGCTCTCTGCTTGGACACCAGGATCATGGAAGTGGCTACTTTCCTCTATAGTTACAGATGCTATTAGACAAGTTGTTTTCCAAGGTTTCTGCTCCCTCCTTGGCTCTAGGATCCCTATTTCCTTCCCTGATCCCTTTAGAGAATGGAGTGATACCTTTTCTGGTGTTGCTAGTCCATGCTTCCATCAACAATCTTTGTTGGTTCCCTTAGCCTTATTCATAACTCTGTAAATAATATATTCATTGTTTTCAGAGTTCCAAAATTGTCTCTTTTCTGCAAAGACCCTGACTAACACATCCATCTTTCCTCATTTAATTGTATTTTTTATAATTAACACATCTCATGTATATGTATCTCATATCATATGTATATGATACACACGTGCAGTAATGGAGGAGGGAGCATGGTCAAATATAGTTGAAGATCACTACTAACATCATCCAAATTGTATAGTTAATTTATTTAAAAACTTTGCCCTTACAGAGAAACTATTGTCCTGTAAGGCTTACTGAGGTCACATACAGATTGGTCTAGTAAGTTAAAAACCTAGTTATATTTTTCCTAGTTGAAATCTGCACCATTTCTCTTATCCTTGTGATTGGCACCATTGGTTTGTTGGTCCTTTTAACAAAATATCAAGTAAAAAGAAAAAAATGCATAAATAACACAAATTATTTATTTTAATTTGTTTCACTTACTAATTTTTAGGTATTCATATAGCTACTAACTGGCAAAAGCTCAGCTTCCTTTTTCCTTTTGTTGTTAAGAAAGTTGGCAGTCAGACTTATCTATTCCCCTTGCTGCCAGGCAGGAGATTGCTGTATCTTCTCTGGAAAAACTGAGTAGTCAAAAAGAAAGACCTATTAAAAACTGATAGGTGGGCCCTCCCCCCACAATTGTGAAGATGGTATAAAGAGTTTAATATAAACACAATACTGGGAATGAAAGAAAACTTCAAAAACTAAAATCAGTGTCATCAGATAGCTTCAGTGAGATACTACAACCATGAAATTAAAACATTCTTCAATCTCAAAGAATAGATTTATGTCTTTAAAATTAAAATGCAATTGCAGGAATAAAAACCTTAATAAAATGTAAAATGGAGGAAATCTATCAGAAAGAGAATGTAAGGGCAAATAGATAGATTGGAAGAGAACAGAAAAATAAAATTAAAGGACTATCTAGAAAATGCAATAACCAAATAATAAAATTACCAAGAATAGAGAACAGAGGAAAAGAAGACAAAGAATTTTTAATGAAACAATTCAGGCACACTATACAGAATTAAAGCATGTGAGTGTTTCACACCGAATGGGTCCACCCAGTAAAATGTATGAAAAAGAGCTATACCAAGTCTCATTACTGTGAAATTGCAGAACATCTGTGCCTAAGGAGAGATCCTAAATACTTCCTGAGATGGGAGATAAAAACAACATATTATGAAACGATCAGGCTTTAAAATATCAGTTTTCTCAAACAGACAAGATGGAAGCTTGAAGACCATGACACAATACCTGAAAATTTAATGGAAATGACTTCCAATGCAGAATTCCATACCTGGCCAATGAAAACTGAGGGTTGTCAAAGACATTCTCATACATGAAGGCTTTCAAAAATGTCACCATGTGTACACCCATTCCTTAGAAACTACTGAAAGGTTGTGCCCTACCAAAACAAGAGAATGAATCCAAAAAAAGGAAGTCAAGGGAATTAGGAAACAGGGGATCCAACACAGAAATAAGACTTAAAGGATTTTACAGGATAATAGTGAAGACAGATTATAGAACAGCAACTGTGTAGCAGACCTAGAGAAAAATCATTCAAGAAAGAAGGTCCAGAAGAGATGTTGTCAAGGGGAAAAGAAAAGCAAAGTAATTTATAAATTATTTCATGCATTTGAATGTATTGAGAGGAAATTTATATTTTTGACAAAAAAATTATCAAACCAAAAGATGAGCAAATAACCCCAAGAAATAGTGTGTATATAGCACTATAGAACCTGTCTGTAATATTTTAATAAATTGTAATCATTGAAAGTATATTTAAAATATTATAATAAAAGGTTATGAAAGAGCACAATTCTGACCTTCCAGGGTGAAATTGTCATTATCTAATATTTACTACTAACAGACAAAGCCATTTAAACATCAGCAAGTTACTGAGAAATATACAGATGAGTACCATAAAGTAAAACAACAACATTGAAAATTGTTGCTTCCTGGAGGCAGTGATGGTTAATATCTCACAAATTTTCCTGTTAATACCACCCAAATACATTCAGTTTACTGTGACTGATACTGACTACAAAATAAGACATATGTAAATTCCACTTGTACAATCCCAGTTTTCAAGAGCTCTACACAATTACTCAGAATCTGTATAATATTGGGGCTATTTATTCATTCTTGTACTCTATAGCAACAATTTTTAAACTACTAGCTGACAGTGAGCAGGCAGTATACTAGGCACTGGACATATAAACGCTATAATCCTTCCCCAGTGAAGCTTGAATATAAACATGGGAACAGACTCTTTTCATCTTCTCTGGACCTCACTTCAGTTTCTACTCTTGCCATGCCTCTGTTGTGATTCAGGCTTCTTCCCAGTAAGACTGTTCACCTCTGTTAATAATTATACTAAGTTTTAAGAGTATGATTTTTAAAAGAGAAATGATTAAAATGCTTTATGAAACAGTATCATAATCATGAAATCTCTATATTTCACTCATTTCAGTCAGTCAACAAGTCATTCTATAAATTCTTTATTCTTCATTGGGCAGTCAGTCCATAGTGCGCTCCACGTATCTGGAACATTGTTATTATCTTCTCTATAGTTAAAAAATTCCCTATGTGTTATTTCTGCCATGAATGCTTCCTAAAGTAATCTGGGAAGACTTGATATGTTCTCCTATTTGGATATCATTGCTATTTTCCCTTTTCTCATCTCATTGACATATTTCTCCTCACTCCTGAAAGACATAACATAATTATTGTATAAATGACATGGATATGTATTAGAATATATTTATTTTCTTTTCCTATTTCTCTAATGACTGCCATCTTGGACTATAACTTCTCGAATAGTAGCCATGTCTGTATTCAGAGCCTGGTCTAAACGACCTACAGAAGAATCGTTAATAAATGTCTATTGTTGACAGTTAAATCTTCTGTCTCATTTATTCTTCTGCAAATTATTCTTTTGTATCAGCACTAACCTACATCATTTGCTATTTTTAACTGAGATAAATATTTAACCTTGATTATTGCTTAAAGTGGGCAAACTAACAGTTTTGGGTAACAACTGGCAAAGCCAGGTAAAATACTGCTATATCTGATGGATATAGTTTTAAGTATTTTAGACAAAACTATTTAAATGATTTCATCAGGTATTATAGTTTTTAAAAAGTACTATGTCTCTCTAATTGATATTAGACCGAGTATATGTATATGACAAGATTCATCACAGTGACTACTAGAAAAATTTGTAACAAAAATATGAGTGACAAAATAATTATAATTTAAATCCAATACACTCAGTTTATACATCTTTTGTTATTCTGTCATCTTTTTTATTTTATCATTAGACTAGTGATTCACATTTGTTGAAATGCGAGGAACACACAAAATACAAAAAGACAATCAAATGGAATCTAGATGATTAATAGAATGTGAGCCCTTGATCAGATGAACTTGGCTCGATTATAAAACTTCATGGGTAAGCAATTGAATTGCATATGAAAAAAAGATGATATCAGGTTAGAAAAATATTGAAGATAATTCTGAATATTTTGACCTTTGCACAGCCATATAAAATAAAGGCAGTCCTGAACATTTTCTTTGTTCTAAAATGGAATATGTGTTGTCCAAGGAGTCTGTCATCTCGTGCCTTTATATTTCTACAAAAGAGCTTCTGGATAGAATCAGATGTAAAACCAAAGAGAGGTTATCCTTTTTCATTAAAAAAAAATCCATAATTCTCATGGAATGAAAATATTATTATAAAATATAAAATTGAGAACTATTGAGAATATGTCTTAAACTTCTTTATAAATGAACATTTTGGTTAAAGATCATAATTATGCATAGACATGCTCTCATTTTAAATGAAAAAAGTGAAATAATTCTTCTTGGCATTTAATATATATCCATCATTTTTCGGAGGAGGGAACTAAGGTGAGAAACGATGAATGATTTTCTGGAAATCACACAGTAAATTAGTAGGGCAAGATACAACTAATCCAAATTCCTTGTTTCTCAAGTCAGGCTTATTCTATTGTGCTTGAGTCTCAAATATTTTGAGCATTTAAGTGGATTCATTTTTAGGATTAAAAGAATATAGAGATCACTCTTCATAATAATAGTTGTGCTTTTAGTATTTGTTGATTAAAACTGTCACTGCATGCAATACCATTTATAGAATTAGTTCACTCTTATGGATTAAAAGAGATAAGACATGGACTTAAAGAATATATTTTATGAGATAAAGACAGATGAACATAAAATATGTTATAATATTATAACCTTATAACATTACAAACCTTTTTCTTTTTTTACTTTAAGGGCTAAGGATAGAGAGTAGGGGGATATAGGAGAAGGGATATTTAGGGAGCCTCAGGGACAGCTTCATATAAGAGAATGGAGAGCATTTCAGTGAAAACACAGAAGCACAAGAGAGCAAAACTGAACTGGGATTTACATAGTATAGAATGTGAAGCCATAGGAGATTGAGGTGGTGAGACAGCGGATCAGATTTTAAAGGGCTTTCAGTGCCATACCTAATAATTTAAATTTCTATCTGAAGGCAAAGGGAGCAACTGAAAAACTGAGGAGAGAGCAAGAGCAGAGTTGGATGTAAGAAGCACTATAGTCACAGCAGAGTAAGACTAGATTGAAGGAGATGAGACTAGAGAAGTAAAAAGTATGATGAAAAGACTGTTAAAAATTTCAAACAAGATATAGTGAATATCTAAACTGCTGAAGTAGAGATTAGATATTTAGGACTTAATAGGTTGAACAGATATTTAAAGTTTCGATCATGTATTGATTTTTAGGGTAAATGAAATAAAGAAAATATATCAATCAGTTAGTGTTTGCAAGTGAGATTAAATTTATTTGGCTATTAAAATATAGATTGTAGTTACTCCCTGGATATAGATCAATTGCCAGGAAGAATGGAGTGTGATAAAAGGATTTAAAATATTGAAACCTTCAGAATGTTAACTCTTATGAGATGCATAGCAAAAGAGGAATTCACAAAGCGGATTGAGAGTAGGAGGCCAGAGGTGTGTAATGTACATGGAGAGGGGAAGTTATCTCAGAAACCAAGGGTGAAAAAATGTTTGAAAAAGGAGAAAATGGTCAGCACTGACAAATTTTGCCATGAAATCAAGAAAACTGGAATCTGAAGGACGATCACTGTATTTCTATAGTAGATATTTAGTGAGAATTGTGAGTTGATGAGGACAAAATTCAGATTAAAATAAATCACTGGGTGAATTGGAGGTAGTAATTTGGGGACTTAATTAAAGCATAGGCTTTTCATTCTCAAAAGTTTGGTGGAAATATGTGATGGGATGTAGAAGGAACTTAATGTAAAAATGGCGTATTTTGTGGAAGAAAACTTTTGAGCGTGCTAATATGCATAGAGGAAGAAACAAATGTAGAGGAAGGTAGAGGCTATTTCATGAAATAAGGATGTTGAGTATTTTGGAAGAGAAGCTGAAGGTCACAGATAAAACTAAAATTCTTTGATATAAATCTGAATATTACTTTCTCTGACTTGGATAGATGCTACAGTGGTTGAACATACAGATAAAGTTAAAGGCAGACATGTCTAACATAAGAGTGTTAATAACTGACAGGTGAAATGAGGAGCAAAGTCACAAGAAGGAGATGGAGACAAGGTGGGATTTTCAAGAAGAATAAAAAGAGTAAGGAATAAATGCCCTAGGTAATGTGATAAAGGAGTAAAGCATGTAATAGCACAGTGGAGAATGACAGAGTGAGATAATACGAGTAAGACTGTTTTTATGTGGTTTCCACCCAAGTCTGTTGTGATTCTGGGGGTGCCCACATGTGAGTGGCCAGATAAATGTTTCCAGTAATATACTTAATTTAATGTTCTTAGGCTCAAACCAATTAGTAGGCATTCCTATTATTTTTAAAATGGAAACATTAGTCATTCACAAAGGTCCATATCAAATTAATAAGTCAAAAATTGTGTCAAGCTCCTGGCATCAAGCTTAATTAAGTATTCTTCCAAGGATCTCACTTCTACTCAGATAATTTATACCTAATTCAGTGAGTCAACTACCAAGGTTTTTTGAAAGTATCAAATACATGCATAACACTGGTCTTTAGGGCAGTATAGAAAGATTTTAAGAAATTGTCCTTATGTTTGAGATTCTAAGACATAATATAAGAACAAGTGACAAGGTAGTATGTATTTGCCAAAATTCTTAACTGGACTACTAATTATAAATTGGTGTAGAAGTAAAATCAAGTCTGTATGTTTAAGCGTTTATTAAACTATGGATGATGAGCTGAAGTCTTTTACTTGAAGTATCTTACAGTATAGTTTACAAGAAAAAGTAAAAATTCTCCAATTATTTTTTTTTTCCAATTATTTTTTAACAATAAAAGGCAACACTTATCAAATGACAAATGACAGGAATAAAATATTTATGGTATAATCTGGATAATGTTGGAATAGGTAATGGTTGCTAAAATATTTAAATGGGTTTAATATTTCATGGGAAGAAGATACATAAGTAATTAGATAAAAGAAGCAGAGATTTGAAAAAAACAAAAAACACCATAAAACAAAAGAAAGGAAAGAGAAGTAGCAGGCACATGAGTACTTCTCTCTTTTAGAAGAACCCAACAGACAAACCCCTGCAAAGACTACAGACTACAGTGGGTTAGCTGGATGGATTCCCAGGTATAACTAAACCAGCACTGTATTTGCAGTGACCCTGGCTCACAGTCAGACACTGCATTTTATATTACCATTCTTCCTACTGAAAAAAAGAAAAAAAAAAGTATAAGGTAGAATGTGAAGTCAGTCTTAGAAAGCATTAAATAATAATGACACAACTGTCAGAGAGTGGATGGAGGGCTTCGAGCGCTATTTGGAGTGTGCCTCTTAGTTGAAGGAATTTGAGGGGAAGGCGACAGGAATGAAGGAATCAACATCCAGAATTAAAATAAAAGTGGTAAGCTACTTACGCAACAGTAATGACACTGGCATTGTCCAAGCATATGGTACATTTTGGAGGAATTCAAAATAAAATTGATTAGGTAAGAGTGCAATACACATGGATGGCTTTGAAAGTCAGTGAGAGGAGATCTTATTTAAAGCAGTTAAGGTTAGGAAGCCGCTAAAGTGTTTTGGAGCAAGGGAGTGGTAAAAGCAATATTGTCAGAGAATCTACCAAATTTTAGAGTAGAGGAAAATTTTAAGGTAATTAACTCAAACATTCAGGAAGATTAAAGTATTTGAATAAATTGGATAGAGATGAAATTGCAAAGAGAAAAAAGCAGCTGTGAAGAAGATATTGTGAAAGAGACAGCCCCCCTCCTTCCCCTGTTTTTATGCTTTGTTAACAGAATTAGGCCAAACCAATGCAAAATCTGGAATTTTTAATAGTTTATTAATATATATTTCTAGTTGGCTTTTAAGGTTTTATAATAAAATCAGAGAAAAAAAACCCCATAAAAGCTCTGGTGCATTTAGTCTTGATATACTAAAATACCAGATTAATCTCAGAAAATCTATATTTTAAGCATTTATTTTTAAATGTTTTAATAGGAAAATCTATAAAATCAAGGGTGTAATCCATGATGAGACCAAATTATAACATAGTAAAATGTTTAGAAATGTTATGTCTAAACTCATTATTCATCTTTTCTCAGAGTGTCCAAAAACCCCTATAAAACCTGAATTAATCAGTTATTTTTCCTATAAAAATACAATTGTCATTTAAAAGTCCATCAAAGACAAACTTCATCTTGATTTTTCTTAAGCTAAATGTATTTCAAAATGAGGGAGGCAAATGGTAGAGGTTCTGACACATGCACGCAAATTTAAAGTCTCTTCTGGAGATAATACATCTAAGTACAATATTTAAAGTTTTCAAGAGGCCAGCGTGGCTCTCATGTTGGAGAAAAAACTGGACAGGTATCAAAAGATTTGGTTTTCACAGCTACATTTGCTACTTTATGACTTTTAGTTAAATTCACTGGATCCTGCTTTCCTTATCAGTGAAATGGTGATAAGAATGAAGTAATAATACTAAGTAATAACACTAATAATAACTGACAGAAATTTTGGTCTGTCTAACATTTTGAGGACTTAACATGAACTAGGCTCTGAGTTAAGTTTTTTACATGCATTATTTTCATTAATCATTATTAAGCTTGAAAAGGAAATATTATTTCCATTTTTACACGGGGGAGATCTAAATTTCACGTGAGGAAACAGAGCTCAGTAAATTATGCAACGTTTATAATATAATTTAGATTATAAGTCCTGTGGAACACTGTGCTTTGTTGTCCCCATCTATCTCATAGTGACAATATAAAAATAATGCTGAAAAAAATTAAGAAATGTGCTGTATACTATAAAATATCTTACAGATTTAAGACACACTATCATTAAATTATATTTTACTGTATTGTAAATACCTTATAGGAAACTTTGAAGCTGATGCATTTTTATATTATCACAGTACTTTTTGTTATAGATACTGACTAAATGTTTGTTATTTAGTGGAATGGAAGGAAGGAAAGAAGAAAGAGGAAAGTACTAAAATGAAATAAATTGTTGGAGAAAATAAGAAATACCTTTGAGGGTGAATCATATGAAATTTCCATCTTTGTGGAATAGAATGGTTGACTATGTGCAAGTTCATGTGGTTCAAGCTAATGCAAATAACACATTTTACTCAAATTTTAAAAAATCTTAAGTTGAACAAATGACTTTAGTTAAGGACAAATGCATTTTTTCTTCTTTTGTTATAGACAAGGTTAGATGCTGTGGCAATTATCCTTTTCTGTGTAACACCCCAAAGCACACTGGCTTAAACAACAATTTCTGAGTTCTCATAATTCTGCCTTAGAATTTCCATATTTCTCTAAAAGTTCTAACTGCAAACTGAACAGTTCTTTTGTTAGTTCATCATTCTTTTCTCATACCTTGTAATATGCACCTTTAAAGGGAAAACAAAACCAAAGTCTACCTGAAATTCACTTTAACCAAATACACAAGTTCCAGACATCCATTTTATAATTTTAATTACCACTGGTGACATTTTTTTACCATTTTTTTGGCCTATATATGGCATGGGTCTCCTTTTCTTTGGCCTCTTTGGTCTCTTTATCAGCTTTCTCACTGCGCTTCCAGCTTCTAATAATGATCTACCTGCCATGTTCCCATCTCCATTTCTTCCCAGTCCCAAAGCCAACGCCAAATGTTTTAGGTTTTTGTAAATGGTAGTACTTTAATACTGATTTAGAGTGTTCCAGCCATGACTAACAGCAATAGTTATTACTATATTGATGTAATAAACTATGCCAAATCTACTTAGAACAATAACTGATTGTTTCATAATTCTGTGGATGCCTTGGTGGTTTCTCTGCATTTTCTCCTGGACCCCTTCATGTGGTTACATTCAGTTGGAGGGTTGTCTGGGCTGGAAGGTTCAGGAAGGCCTCACTCACATTTCTTCTTTTTAGTGCTTACAGTCTGCTGGGGTGCCTTGATTTTTCTCCACATGGTCCTTCATTGTCCAGGAATTTAGCAGAGCTTCTTTATAGTATGGTGGGCTCATGATTGCAAGAGAGAAAAATGAAAGCTGCAAGGCCTCTTTAATTTCTAAGTGCCACAGTCCAACTTCCCCTGCATTTTCTACTTTCTAAAGCAAGTTGCATGGCCAGCACAGATTCAGGATTAGGGAAACAGACTCTACTTCTAGATGCAAGAAGTAGAGTCACATGGCACACCTTGCAGAAGTGCTTGCAGGAGGGGAGGAATTTTTGTAGCCGTATTTGCAAACAATCACCCTGTAATGCCAACTCAAATTTTATCACCAATAGGTTCTTTAATTTGTTCATTATACAACTACAGTGAATTCAGAGGTTAGACATTTAAAAGAATCAATGATGATATTTGTAAATACAGTTTATATAAACACCATTTACTTCACTTTTATACAAAGTTCACGAGAGCAACTTAAAAATAATTTAAAATGTAAATATCTGGTTTTAACACCTATTGTCATTTAAATTTCTCATAACATTTCGTATTTTGGTAGATGCACTCTACTAACGTGGATTTGTAGAGTATAATTTTCTTGAGATCAGAGACTCTTTACTGCTGCATATGTATGAGGTGAATATACGAGAAACTGACAGTGGAGACAAACTAACCTTTTTCCATCTGAAAAATGTGACTTTGTAGTAAAAATATGCACGTTACCTGTGTTGGAGCACATGGCTCTCTTGTCTTATATATGTGTGTGTGTGTGTATATATATATATATATATATATATACGCACACACGTATATATATAAATTTTGGTGACATATATACAAATGCATATATATACATTTAACATGAGCTTATGAAATGAATAAATTAAAAAAATATATCATTAGTGAGATGAGAAGCAATTATAGAACGTGCAGTGCATTAATAACTGCCTGCATTTTTATGTCTGCTTAGCATTTCTACTTTCTAAATGGTAAGTGTATTTAGAAACATGTCATCCTTGCTTTATTGAGAACGAATTTTGTGATTTACACCTGATACCAAAATGTTATAGTTAGGAGCTTTATGTTCTGAGTAACATTTTTTTTCTCCATCTCCAAAAATTTTAATGTAGTTCAGGCCATTATCATTTCCCTCGCTGCCTTCTCACTAACATTCAAAACAGTCTTATTAGGGTAGACCTTCAAGATGGTGGGGAGTAAGACATGGAGATCACCTTCTTCCCCACAAATACATCAGAAATGCATCTACACGTAGAACAACTCCTACAGAACACCTACTGAACGCTGGCAGAAGACCTCAGACTTCCCAAGAGGCAAGAAATTCCCCACATACCAGCGTAGGGCAAAAGAAAAAAGGAGAAACAGAGACAAAAGAATAGGGATGGGATCTGTACCTCTGGGAGGGAGCTGTGAAGGAGGAAACGTTTCCACACACTAGGAAGCCCCTTCAATGG
>NW_020172778.1:312944-459585 GCF_003031525.2 Neophocaena asiaeorientalis asiaeorientalis
GAGCCATGGAGGAGAGTGCAGCAACAGGGGTGCAGAGGGCAGAGCAGAGAGATTCCCACAGAGGATTGGTGCCGACCAGCACTCACCAGCCTGAGAGGCTTTTCTGCTCACCTGCCGGGGCAGGCAGGGGCTTCAGAGGTCAGATCCCAGAGAGAGGACTGCGGTTGGCTGCATGAACACAACCTGAAGGGGGCTAGTGTACCACAGCTAGCCGGGAGGGAGTCCAGGAAAAAGTTTGGACCTGCCTAAGAGGCGAGAGACCATTTGTTCGGGGTGTGTGAGGAGAGGGAATTCAGAGCACTGCCTAAACAAGCTCCAGAGACGGGCACGAGCCTTGGCTATCAGCGTGGATATGAGAGACGGGCATGAAAGGCTAAGGCTGCTGCTGCAGGCACCAAGAAGCCTGGTATTTATAGGACATTCCATCCAAATACAGTAAAATACACTTTCTTCTCAAGTGCTCAGGGAACATTCTCCAGGGCAGATCATATTGTGAGCCACCAATCAAGCCTTGGTAAATTTAAGAAAATTGAAATTGTATCAAGTATGTTTTCTAACCACAATGCTATGAGACTAGATATCAATTACAGGAATAATCTGTAAAAAATACAAACACAAGGAGGCTAAACAGTACACTACTTAATAATCAAGAGATCACTGAAGAAATCAAAGAGGAAATCAGAAAATACCTAGAAACAAATGACAATGAAAACACGACGACCCAAAACCTATGGGGTACAGCAAAAACAGTTCTAAGAGGGAAGTTTATAGCAATACAACCCTACCTCAAGAAATAAGAAACATCTCAAACAACCTAACCTTACACCTAAAGCAATAAGAGAAAGAAGAACAAAAAACCACCAAAGTTAGCAGAAGGAAAGAAATAATAAATATCAGATCAGAAATAAATGAAAAAGAAATGAAGGAAAGAGTAGCAAAGATCAATAAAACTAAAAGGTGGTTCTTTGAGGAGATAAACAAAGTTGATAAACCATTAACCAGACTCATTGAGAAAAAAAGGGATAAGGCTCAAATCAATAGAATTAGAAATGAAAAAGGAGAAGTAACGACTGACACTGCAGAAATACAAAGGATCATGAGAGATTACTACAAGCAACTCTATGCCAATAAAATGGACAACCTGGAAGAAATGGACAAATTCTTAGACAAGCACAACCTGCTGAGACTGAACCAGGAAGAAATAGAAAATATAAACAGACCAATCACAAGCACTGAAATTGAAACTGTGATTAAAATCTTCCAACAAAGAAAAGCCCAGGACCAGAGGGCTTCACAGGCGAATTCTATCAAACATTTCAAGAAGAGCTAACACCGATCCTTCTCAAACTCTTCTAAAATATAGCAGGGAGTAACACTCCCAAACTCATTCTACAAGGCCACCATCACCCTGATACCAAAACCAGACAAAGATATCACAAAGAAATAAAACAACAGGCCAATATCACTGATAAACATAGATGCAGAAATCCTCAACCAAATACCAGCACACAGAATCCAACAGCACATTAAAAGGATCATACACCATGATCAAGTGGGGTTTATCCCAGGAATGCAAGGATTCTTCAATATATGCAGATCAATTAATGTTACAAACCATATTAACAAACTGAAGAATAAAAACCATATGATCTTCTCAATAGATGCAGAAAAAGCTGTTGAGAAAATTCAACACCCTTTTATGATAAAAACTCTCCAGAAAGTAAGCATAGAGAGCACTTACCTCAACATAATAAAGGCCATATATGACAAACCCACAGCCGACATCATTCTCAGTGGTGAAAAACTGAAACCATTTCCCTTAAGATCAGGTACAAGACAAGGTTGTCCACTCTCAGCAATATTATTCAGCATAGTTTTGGAATTTTTAGCCAGAGCAGTCAGAGAAGAAAAAGAAATAAATGGCATCCAAATCAGAAAAGAAGAAGTAAAGCTGTCACTGTTTGCAGATGACATGATACTATACATAGAGAATCCTAAAGATGCTACCAGAAAACTTCTAGAGCTAATCATTGATTTTGGTAAAGTAGCAGGAAACAAAATTAATGCACAGAAATCTCTTACATTCCTATACATTAATGATGAAAAATCTGAAATATAAATTAAGGAAACACTCCCCTTTACCACTGCAACAAAAAGAATAAAATACCTAGGAATAAACCTACCTAAGGAAACAAAAGTTCTGTATGCAGAAAACTATAAGACGCTGATGAAAGAAATTATAGATGATACAAATAGATGGAGAGATATACCATGTTCTTGGATTGGAAGAATCAACATTGTGAAAATGACTCTACTACTCAAAGCAATCTATAGATTCAGTGCAATCCCTATCAAACTACCAATGACATTTTTCACAGAGCTAGAACAAAAAATTTCACAATTTATATGGAAACACAAAAGACCCCGAATAGCCAAAGTAAACTTGAGAAAGAAAAACGGAGCTGGAGGAATCAGGCTTCCTGACTTCAGACTATACTGCAAAGCTACAGTCGTCAAGACAGTATTGTACTGTCACAAAAACAGAAATGTAGATCAACGGAACAGGATAGAAGGCCCAGAGATATACCCATGCACATATGGTTGCCTTATCTTTGAAAAAGGAGGCAAGAATATTCAATAGAGAAGAGACAGCCTCTTCAGTAAGTGGTGCTGGGTAAATTGGACAGCTCATGTAAAACAATGAAATTAGAACACTCCCTAACACCATATACAGAAATAAACTCCAAATGAATTAATGATCTAAATGTAAGGCCAGACACTATAAAACTCTTAGAGGAAAACATAGGCAGAACACTCTATGACATAAATCACAGCAAGATCCTTTTTGACCCACCTCCTAGAGAAATGGAAATAAAAACAAAAATAAACAAATGGGCCCTAGTGAAATGTAAAAGCTTTTGCACATCACAGGAAACCATAAACACAATGAAAAGACAGCCCTCAGAATGGGAGAAAATATTTGCAAATGAAGCAACTGACAAAGGATTAATCTCCAAAATTTACAAGCAGTTCATGCAGCTCAATATCCAAAAACAAAAACCCAATACACAAATGGGTGGAAGGCCTAAATAGACATTTCTCCAAAGAAGATATACAGATTGCCAACATACACATGAAAGGATTCTCAACATCACTAATCATTAGAGAAATGCAAATCAAAACTACAATGAGGTATCACCTCACACCAGTCAGAATAGCCATCATCAAAAAATAAGTGCTGGAGAGGGTGTGGAGAAAAGGGAACCCTCTTGCACTGTTTGTGGGAATGTAAATTGATACAGCCACTATGCAGAATCGTATGGATGTTCCTTAAAATACTAAAAATAGAACTACCATACGACCCAGCAATCCCACTACTGGGCATATACCCTTAGAAAACCGTAATTCAAAAAGAATCATGTCTTTCTGTTTGAATAAAAAAAAGAAAAAATCCCACAAGGACTCAGAGGCAAAAAATATACAAATCAATTTTCACTGCAAAGTAAAGGAGCTGTTACAGTGGAGGATTCCTGGACTGAATATCAATATTATGACATAGTGTGAGTGTGTTTTGTGTTTGGTAAATGCAATCATTGTTGCTTTTGTTGTGGTCATCCATTTACAATGCTTGGTGTCAGTTTATTTCTCTCTTGTAAAAATAAAATACAGTGTATGTGTGTGAGTTGTGAAAAAAAAAAAAGAAGGGAGAGGCTGGTGGGGGAGAGCACCTTTCTCTTTTTCTACTCCCCAGAAGAATATCCACCCACCTAACCCAAGGAAAAGTTTTAGTGATGAAGCTGAACTTAAATGATTGTATTGAAATACAATAAGCTTTCATTATGATATTAGTACCTAGAAAAAAAATAATAATAAAAGGGGAACAGAGACTAACTTGATGGAGAGAACATTAGGAGAACTTAGATGGGAGGTCAGGGAAGGCATCTTTAAGTGCTGATATTTAAGTAAAAATTTGAGTAGGAAAGAGGAAGAATATTCTAGACATAGAGAAATAAAGACAATGGTCTAGAGGCTGGAAAGAACATGGTCGGTTTGAAGAACTCCAAGAAAGCCAATATTTCTAGACAAGTGGATACTCAAGTTTATTGTGTAGTGGAATCACCTGGTGGGCTTGTTGAAATAGAGATACCTCTGTTCCAGCCACAGTGGTCTGATTCAGCAGGTGTGGTGTGGGGACTGAACATTTGCATTTAGAAGTTTCCAGATGATGCTGATGGTGCCGGTCCATGGACCAGTGAGGGAGCTGGAAAGGGATGGAAGAGGCTAAATAATGAAGGGCCTTAGAACTTTGACAGAGAGTTGCAATTTTATCTCAGCAGGAATAGAAAATGACTAAGAAGTTTTAAGCAAAGAAATCATAAGTTTTGGTTCCACCTAAAAAGTCAGTCTCGTTGCCACATAAAGGGAGAGAAACTGAGTATTGAAAAGCCATTTAGGACACTCTTGCAAGAGCAAAATGGCTATATGAACTGTTTTTGAAGGATGGGGAAATTAAATCATGTAACTGAGGCATAGTTTTCAGATAGTTTAATTGCTTTGATATGGGAAAGAGGAAACAAGGATCTAAGATGACAAAATTTGGGAGATTGTGTGACCTGGAAATGTTTAGGTTTCTCACCTGAAAATCTGAACAGCTATATGCTACTGAATTTTGACAATGGAAACAAGAATAAAGTAGTATGTCTGCAAAATGAAGATAAAGCACCTTCTGCAAGTTGGTGTCACCTGTCTCTCCATTCTAATGGACAAACTTGGAGTGTTCCTCTGTTCTTCAGAAACCTCCTCTTCCCAGAATGGCAGGAATGTACTCAGTGTTAAACGCTGAGGTCATCCCCATAATCGATGCCTTCAAAGTCTAATGAATGGAAGAACTTTGGGACCCTTATCAAATTTGTAACAAAAATCACAAATGGGGAATCAGGGAGTGCTTAGGGTTTGACAATTGGATTAGAAATTTGAGGAGCAGAAATTTCAGGAGGATGACAGCGGACAAATAAATTATTATTCATAAGTCATATTTTATTTCTACTCTGGGGTCAAGTATTTTAAATATATTTATAAAGTATAATACACATGCAGATATGTGTGTTATCTTATTATTTCAAACTCTGCAGTTTCTTTCTATAAAACATCTCTGAGTTTGGATTTCCAGATTCATTAAGATTCTCTATGGGGACCTCCTTGCTGCCCCGAAGTGTCTATTCTTCATCTCCTCTCCTTAAATCTTCCCATCACTGAGCCCAGCAACAGGTTTGTAATTCATAGAACATTGCTTACTATTCAAAGAACTACCTTGGAACTCTCTTTCTGGCCTTCTCAAATTAATTTTCTTAGTAACAAAGTGTCCAGAGTTCCTTGGGAAGCTGACTGAGACAGTGATTAGCATGCAGGAAGTTTACCAGGCAGTGCCCTGGAGTCAAAACTTACAGAAGGGCATATGTATAGTAAGGAATTTGGCTTTACCTAAAGAGAGATATGACCTTTGTCCCAGTTCCTGGGAAGTAACTTTTAAACCCTTGAAATTTCCTTAGTGATAGGAGTGATTGGTTATGCATGGTGGGCCCCATGGACCATATCTGATACTTTATGCTAATGAGATGATTCCAGATTGGGTCTAGTCATGCCCAAAAGACAAACCATTGAAGGGTTAGAGCTTTGGGTAAAGTGATACCAACCCAACCTCTGGGGAGGGAAGCTGGAAATTGAGTTCAACCATATGGGCAACAATTTAACTAATCATGTTTATGTAATAAAGCCTCCATAAAAATTCTAGACACTGAAGCTCAGATGAGCTACCCAGTTGGCAATTTTGGGTGGGGAGGGGCAGAGTTATTGTTATACATTGTAGCCAGCAGGAGGTAATGGATCTGGACTCCACAGAGAGAAGACAACAAGAAACTTCACATATGGGACGTCCAGATCTTTCTCTATGTGTATCTTCCTTTGTCTGGTTCTAATTTGTATCTTTTTGCTCTAATAAAACTATAGTCATAAGTAGAGTGTTAAAAAAAAAAAGGGTCATGTACCACAATGTTCATTTCAGCTCTATTTACAATAGTCAGGACATGGAAACAACCTAGGTGTCCATCGACAGATGAATGGATAAAGAAGATGTGGCACATATATACAATGGACTATTACTCAGCCATAAAAAGAAGTGAAATTGTGTTATTTGTAGTGAGGTGGATGGACCTAGAGACTGTCATACAGAGTGATGTAAATCAGAAAGAGAAAAATACTATATGCTAACACATGTATATGGAATCTTAAAAAAAAAAAAATGGATCTGAAGAACCTAGGGGCAGAACAGGAATAAAGACACAGACGTAGAGAATGGACTTGAGGACCCTGGGAGTGGGAAGAGTAAGCTGGGACGAAGTGAGAGAGTGGCATGCATATATATATATACACTATCAAATGTAAAATGTATAGCTAGTGGGAAGAAGCCGCATAGCACAGGGAGATCAGCTCGGTGCTTTGTGACCACCTAGAGGGGTGGGATAGGGAGGGTGGGAGGGAGGGAGATGCAAGAGGGAGGAGATATGGGGATATATGTATATGTATAACTGATTCACTTTGTTATAAAGCAGAAAATAACCATTGTAAAGCAATTATCCTCCAATAAAGATGTTTAGAAAACAAACAAACAAAAATGCAGCCTTATGTTTCTCAAATTCATTTTACTGCAAAGTAGTAATGATTTATAACAGTATATCTCAGAGTGGGAGTTAGTGCCCCCCAGGGGCAATTTTGAATATTCGTAGAGGCATTCATGTCTTCTGATGGAAATATGCCTGAGAATTTACATGTAGCAATGCATATTATTCTAATATAGATTACTTTCCTTATACTCATTTTTGAGTTTCAGTTATACATTGTGTTGACACTTTATTATCAGTTTTCTGGAGGTATAAATAAATACAGTAAAATTCAGCAACATTGAGTATACAATTTGATGTGTTTTACAAATGCACAGGCATGTAACCACTGACAAAAGCATGAATAAACATAGCTGTCACCTCAAAAAGTTTCCTCATGCACCTTTGTTACCGATCTTTTCCCCATCCCTGGTTTCTGGCAACCACTGATATGCTGTCTGCCACTTCAGTTTTACCAAAATGTTTGGCATTTTGTGAACCACAATTTCTTTTGGATGGGTAAAGTACAATGTGTATACACGTAAATGGTGAGAAAAAAGATCATATCAGGAAGAATCTTAAGTGACATGCTTAAAATTTTTACTTACCTTAAAGGCAATGAGGAGTTATCAGTGGATCTTTAACGAGCAAGATTCTTGATACAATTCGAGTTTACAAATCTTTTAGGGCAGGGGGAGAATTGATTGGAGAAATGTGAGGCTGGAGGTAGAGAGAACAGTCAGAAAGCTGCTTCTACAGTTCAGGTGAGGAATGGTGAAACCTGAACTAAGTCAGTAATAGAAGCAATGGAGTAGTGGGTACAGGGCTGACAGCGGTTTAGCAGGCTGTTCTACATTTTTCTAGAAACTGGAGAATGATTGGATGTCAAGGATGGAAATGCAGGTAAACAAAAGATTATATCCAGGGTTTTGGCTTCAAAAACTGGATAGACATTAAAGTTATTAGCCCAAAAAGTAAACAGAGAAGTAGAATTGAGGTATAGAGAGAGGGTGGGGAGTTAAGCTTTGATCATATTTAGTTTGAAGTGTCTGTGAAATATTCAGGTGAAAATGTCTAATTGTTTCTAAGACCAAGAAAAATGTCTAGATTGAAGTTATGGACTTGGAAGTCATAAGTATATATTGACAGCGATGTGATTTTAAGTACTATTCTGCTAACAGAATTCGAACAAAGTGTATTTCCTCTCCTATATTTTTTCTTGAAGTTAGAAATATCCTCCTTTTGGAATATCTGTGCCATCTGTATCCTCTTATTCTCTTCAACTTGCACTTGTCAAGGCTTAGATTATTTTCAACGTATACAACCACAATAGCTTCCTCACACCTACCTGTAGTTCCCCACCCAACACAACTTATGTACTCCTGTCACAAGTCTTTACCCTTTCTTTTCTGTTTGCCTAAAATGCTCTTCTAACCATTTTTTGTAAAATCTGTATCCACCTTACAAAATCTAATTCTAAAGATTATCTTCATTTAATCTCTTCTGTTTCTATTCCCACACACAACCACATGCAATTTCTTTCTTTGAAACTGTATGGCATTTTTCAAAAATATTGCTTATTTTGCACCACTTAATACACTTATATTATAGTTATGCATATCTCATTAATCCTCTTTATTATATTGTAAAGTCTTTAAGCATATGGTTTGCACTTTAACCACTGTATTTACCAATGGAGCACACAAGTGCTGCTTTATATTTAGAAGGCTCTCAGAAATATTCATCCAGAAACACTGACAAAAGTGTTTTATCCATTTTACATAAAGACCAAATATAACTGGTTCTAATAGGGCTCCCTAATTGAAGACATCAACTACCTTCTAAAATCATTATTGACACCCAAAATGCTTTGAAATGAGAACTAATTGAATACTTATGAAGGGGGAAGAGGGGATTCTAAATTCTGAATATTGGTTAAAAAATATCTACAGGAAATTGAATACCTAGGCCCATAAAAATTTGACTTCTTAGTTCCTTATGGATTTTTATATGCTCAAATTACATAGTAGAAACCAGGATACTTAGTTTTGCCTTTTGGTGATTATTGAACTAATTCCCATGCCCTAATTCAGTTATCTTAGTAACTTGAACTATGGATATCTTTGGGTATAGTAACTTGGAGTGTGAATAACTTGAACTATGCAAACAGATTTCTTATGACTAAAAACTCAAAGTTAAAAATTTTTGATTCAAAATTGTAATTAACAACAATGGAAATAATGGAAAATAGCTGTTTTCAAATACTACTGAGACAGTCCAGAATGGTTCTTAAATTTTTAATTATGTTATACTAGAATTTGTTTCGGTCACGAAAGATGACTATTCTTGGCAGTTCATAATATGTGTTAAATAATCAAAAATGTGAAAATGAAGATTATTTGAGAAATAAAACAACCATCTATCCTAAACCATTTAGGTACTATTTTGCCTAGAGATTTGAAGATAAGTCAAAAGATCTTGTTTTGTATTCTAGGATGCCCATTAATTGCTGGATATCTAAGCCAGCTATGCAAACAACAATAGCTTTTAAAAATATTTATGGTAAGATATAGTTTATGGAGCTAAGAGTGTTAGGATAAAGGTAAAGCTGGACCAGTTTAATAGGATGTCAGAGACAGAATTAAAGAATGTGTGGAGAAAACTGATAGAAAAGCCTAAATGTCAGGTATCCCAGACAAATACTGACAAAGCTCTAACATTAAAAAAAAAATAGTGTTTTTCTTTTTTCATTAAAAGTTGTTCAATATTTTTATTTTTAGTAATATGCAAAGGCAATTACTATACCTACTTTTGTTTAATTAACGTGAAAATTTACATCATTTCTTTACATTTCTAGATCACATATCTAGATAGTATCTTTATCCAGTCGCTTCATTTTCCCGTCTGAAAAATGGTCTGAGATTATTGCTGAATGCAGATTGAAAAAACAGCTGTGAATCTTATAGCAAAAGATAATGATGTGTACCAAAAAAACATTACCCACTTAATAGGTTTATATAACCTAACTTCTTGATGCTCATCCTAAGTTTAGAAACAAAGAAAAAATACTTTTATACATAAAGATAATAGGCTTTTCGTGTCCTTTCCTTTCATAAAAAATGCTGGGTAGAAACACTGTTTAACTTCTGTCAGTATGATAAATAGCCCTAAAATTTCTATATCTGAAATTGTTTCAGCTCTTTTCTGAAAATGTTTAAGTAATTAAAAACAATGTGACTGATACCTTCAAATTTCCATAGTATCAAGTAATGTTTATAAGAGTTTGAATTAATTAATATACAATATTAATTATGGTTTGGGTCCTTTTATAGTGACTCTGCAGTCTCCTTGTAATGTATATTGTTCAACTTGTGTATCTTTCACTGATTAATAGGACACTCTATCATTTTACTAAGTCTCTGTGCTTCAAAAATATGTTACTAGTGACTTAATCAGCATAGCCAGGTCTTGTCAATCGGCTACAACTGAAAGCCAAATATTCTACTCATGCCCTCAGTTACTACCAGATCATGTCCTCTGGATAAGCCAATTCCAGTATCTGCCAAATGAGTATCTAAACTTCATTTATTTATAAGGTTATGGCATTATTATTTAGGCAATGTAAATAAAGTGTTTTCATCACATAAAAGATAAGCTATCATCATTCAAAATGTGTGATACAAAAGGGAAAAGGGGCATTGAAATAGAATTTTTCAAAGATTTTCTGCAGATATCCTTTCACTGTTATTCAGTAGTGTTTGTGAAAAGCTTAAATTTGGTATGAAAATGTTAGGAGATTTAGGTTGTAACCAAAGAGTGTGTTTTGTTACACCCGGGACCATTTACGCCAATTAAGAACAGCGCTTCTGAAGTTGCTTTATAAACTCAGAGTCAAGCTGAAAATAGGCATATATTTTTAATATGTTTTTTCATGTTATATATTTTAATAAATTCAACTTGGTTTGACAGAATATAGGAGCAGAAGCCAATGGATATGGGTTCAATTTCTGGTTCTATATTTTTTGTTTTCTCTTTGGAAAATTTTCAGACTAAGAGAAAAGTGGCAAAGATAATGGAGAGAATTTCCATATACCCTTCACTCAATCTCCTCGTATATTAACATCTTACATAACTACAGCATACGCAACAAAATTAAGAAATTAGCATTTGTACATCATTAACTACTGACTTTGTGCAGATGTCTACAATTTTTCCACCAATTTATCCTCTAATGCCTTTTTTTTTTTTCTGTTCCAATGTCCAATATAGGATGCCGCATTGCATTTAGTATCCCAGTCTCTTTGGTTCTATTGCAGTTTCTCAGTCTTTTCCTGTTTTTTATGACTTTGCAAGTTTGAGTACTGAATAGATATTTTGTAGAATGTTCTTCAACTTACGTCTGCATTCTTAGTATACTGGGGTTATGGATTTTGGAGAAAAATTACCACAGAAATGATGAGCCCTTCTCATCACATGTATTAGAAGAACATGATATCAATATAACTTATTACTGGTGATGTTAACCATGATCGCTTAGTTAAGACAGTGTTTGCCAGGTTTCTCTTCTAAAGTCACTATTTTTCCCTTTTCACACTCTGTTCTCTCAAAGTGAGTAATTAAGTCTAGCCTATATTCAAGGGGAAAAATTATATTAAACCTCAGGAGGAGGAGGTTTCTCTATATGTTACTTTGAGTTCTTGAAGAAAGATTTATCTATTCTTCCCCATTGATTAATTGGTTGAATTATTTATGTCATTGTAGGCACACAAATATTTATTTTATACTTTGGACTATAAATCAACAACATGCTGTTTATTTTGTTGCTCAGATTATTCTAGTTTTGGCCATTGAGAGTTCTTTCAGAGTGGTTCCTGTGACCCTTGACATGACCCATCTTTTTTTTTTTAGTACTACTTACCTCTTCTTACTATCTGGAAATACTAAATACTATCGGCTCATTTTGTATTTTCCCTACCCCAATCCTGGTATCAGCCATTTCTCGTAGGTCTGATTCTCTTTTTAAATATCCAGGTAATTTATAATATATCCCATTTTAAAGATAAACACAAAATATTTGTATGTTAACGATAGAGAAATGCTGAATATGTCTAAGCAAATCCATATACATAGAACGACACAGAGTTATAAAACTCTGACCCACTTGGTTCATTATCAGATGGTTCTAATTAATATAGGTTTCAGAATAAATAATCAAATAAGAACAAAGTTATATAAATGTGATAGGAGAGACAAAATGTAACAAGCTTAAAATAAGTATTAAATTCTAGGATATAAAAGCATAGAGTTGTATTGCCCATACAGAAACATTTCTAGTGGAAAGAGTCATGAACTGATTTAAGATCAGTTTCTGCTTTAAAAACATAATATTTTCATACTTGACACAACTGCTAACATTTTTTTTTAAATCTTAGGACAATCTTCATCAGGCTCGTATTATATTCATATAATGAAAAGCATTTCTAAACGAACACTAAAACATTTTGCGAGCTCTGAATCTATTGGGAGAATAGTGGACTTTTGCCAGTGCATACTTATTCTTAGCAAAAGATAAGAAACTTCGCCAAATGTTTTATTTTAATCCTCCTCCATAGCAGTAAACACAGTTTTGTCCACATAAGGTAAGGGTTTCCAAATATATTGTACTATTTTTCTCCAAGCTGTTTTCATCCAATTTCTTTTTTACTTATCTTTTTACTTATTTTTTTAATAAATAAACTGGACATAAGTTTCTCCTATTTCTAAAGGCACTGATTATTTTATTAGATATGACTAACCACATACCAGCTTTGATAATTGTCATAAAGAGAGGAGAATTGGTCCCAGGTGATTGGAACCCCTGGAGAGCAAAAGCCATGCTTTTTCCCCCAATGTTTGTTAGTTATGCCTACTTTCTGAATACATTTACAGCAACATCACCATAATTAAAATCAGCAGTGACATAAAGCTTCTAAGTTGCTGCACTTTTGTACTTAAATTCTCATCTTATTTGGCCTCTTTTGAACACATTCTTGTTCTTAAAACTCTATTCACTTCCCCTCCCTCCTAATTTCCTGTAGAAGGAGAAGACCATTTCAAGCTCTTCTCCTTCTGCAGGAAACTTAGAGATCTCCCTACTCTAAGATCTTTTAGAGGTTCTGAATCTGTTTCTTAGAGGAAACATTATTTGTGAATATCTTAAATTTACAAATGTATTCATCAAATTATCAATATATTTTGTACCTCCATTTTTATTATTGAATTTCCAAATTTTGTCCAAGGATATAAAAGTGTAAGCAATGGTAAAACTGTAATGAAAATACATAAATTAGTAGTATGGTCATAATGATAATATGCTTAAACGCTACGTGATATTTTCAGTGTGTGTCATTCTGAATTCATGTCTATGGTTGCTCATATACTGCACATCTTTACTTAGGGATATTTGATCTACTGGTTTGTGTTTATACCTGGGCTGTAAAATATTTGTCAATCATTCTGTGATATCAATAACGATAAATAACAGTTTTCTTCCAGTATGAACTAAATAGTGCTACCACTAATAGAATTACAGATGCAAACACCAGATGTTTGAACTAACCTATACAGTCATTTGCATAGGAAATTAACATATCTCATCAAGTTCTTAAAATCTTGAAAATCTCGTAAGAACCCTGTAAAAGATTAATTGTAAAAGATGTGGATCACGTTCTGCTGATGCCTGGTTAAGACTGTTGGCTGGCTTCTAAAGAAAAACCCACAGGGTAGCAGTTCCTAGGTGGATTTACCATAGTTCAACCTCAGGGCATGCAGTTTGAAGGCTAAAAAACCTGATTTGTCATCACTCCAGTGAGGATCTTTCTTTGCTGAAGGGAAGACTTACTAACTTGTCTCACAGAGACTAAAATGCAAAGACTAGAATATCAATATATTAATTTTACATGAGAATTATAAATTCCAAAGGAGAGGTGGATGCTAGACTTCTCTAGCCAGTGAATTCTCTCCCTGTAGATAACATAGATGGCAGATGAAAATTTAATTGGCAGGTTCCTCAGTGAGCCAACATAAAGAATAGAAGGATTAGTTTTCATTTTAATGTTTAACGCCACCAGCTAAGTATAATCTGTTACATTTATCACTACAATAGAGATACGCCTGCCTGACACAAGTGAAATATTTGAACAAAGATGTATCTTCCCTGGATAATAATTAGGAGCTTCTTAGTGCCCCAGTCTCCTTTCTCTGTAATTCCAGTTATTCACCATCTACCACCTCTTTTCTTCTTTAGGAAGACCTGGGAGACATAAAAACTGTTGAGGGTAATTTTTTGCATTGTCCTGATTAGATTATTTATATATTGGCTTAATTAGTTAGTCCTAAGGTAATGATTCAACTTTATTTTAAGATTCTTGAGATCACGTTTTTCTTCAAGCTATTTTTGAATAAATGCAAACCAATGATTCCATCTTACTTCAAAGCTTTTATGACTCCCAAATGAATATAACTTCAGGACATCTTTTTTTCTGAGTTTCTTGTCATTTATTTTCCAATTCACTCATCATGTCTGCATGGCTTTTAGACAAATTATTCAAATTTAAAATACTGAGAATCAGACTGCTCTTTTTTTCCCCAAAACATGGTATTTCTTTTTTCTTATTCCCTTAAATATTAGCATGCATCTCTTTTCAAATTTAATGAAAAGGTATATTAAGATTTTTCATTAACTACCATGTTTGTAGCAATGTGTTGTTTCTTCTATAGACTTTCTCTTTAATGTCATCTACTCCTAGGAAATTGCCTGAGGAAATACAGTCTTTTAAATTGTACAGTAACATGTTATGCCCATGTTTTCTGACTCCAAAGACCTTAATTATACTTTTATGTTACAAGTCTTCCTGACATCATTATTACCTAAGCAATTACCCAAACTGGCTTCATTAAAATGATTCTCAACTGCCCATTTTCTCTCATCACCCTTATCTTTAAGTCTCAAGTTCTATTTCTGTTCCTTCTTAACCATTGGCTTGCTTGTTCCCTTCACCATTGCCTTATTATGCTTTGCATCATCTTCTATGTAGATCCTTGTGTTATTATACTATCCTGTGTCGTGTTCTGTAATCTGAGGATAAGATGGCTTCCGTTATGTTGTTACATTTAGTCATCTCAAATTTAAAACTGATCTTGTCATATTCTTGCTTAAGCTCTCAGAGGGTTTCATGTTGCCCTGTGGATTGCGTATTTAGGATGGAATATACTTCCCTAAATCCTCTCCTATCTGTGTTAATGTTACTGTACTCCTTTCACCCAAGCATTATACTTTCTACTTCCACCTTCTCTTTAACAACTCCAAACTTTGTACCTCCACTTCTCTCCCACCACAACCTTTTTGTTGTATGATTACTATTCTCAGTTTACAGATTAAGAAATTATGACTCAGAGTGAATAACTTGCCTGAAGTCTCATAGCCAGTAATTTCTACAACATAGAGTTTAACCCAGGCATAAGAATTTATATTTTCAATCACTACAGAAAATAAAATGTACTCATCACTTTAAGATAGCTTGTAAAAATTCAATACTGGATTTTTACATTGTAATTAAAAATTCAGACAAAATGGAAGCATGTTCAAAATAAAAAGGAGTAAACACATGAATTATTTATAAAAAATAATACAATGAATAATAAAAATAAACAATTCAACATAGGATTTATGAAATAAACTTATGAGGTATGGTTCCACCGAAGAAAAATCTATATTATAAAGAAGAGAATACTTAGTATGATTAGTAATGGCTTTATTATGGCAAATAAGTTATTGGAATCATAACAGATATCACTACTTTTTGTAACTTTAAAGTTCAGCTCAAGTTTCACTTATAGACCTTATTTTAAAAAATAAAAGATGAAAATGCATTGTTAAGATAAATGACCTTTTAGAAATCATGAGGACATAGAAAGTAAATCAAAAAATCATTTCGTGAATCCCATACCAGTATTTATGACTAAATAAAGCCTTAGATGTTTTTTTCTAAAACATAATGGTATATATTTTAATACATTACAGAACATTTGCAAATTAGTGCTATCCCACTGGCCCTAGGCCTTGAAGCAATTTAGGGCTGAGATTCGGAATCCATTTGCCATTTACCAAGTCACGTAGATTACTTGCTGCATCCCTTTATGGTCTGAGTGTGCATTAGAAACCAAATCCTATTCATCACAATTTATTTTAAAATACCCATTGTGAACCTTGGTTTTCCTTTTAACAGAGTAGATGGAAAATAACAATGAAAGATCCGAAAAATTAGATACTTCTGACACTTGTCAGCTACGTTCACTCACTTTTTCAGGGGGTATTCTCAGGTATCCATGGAGGTCAGCTTGGGTCTCCCAGGAGGCATAACCAATGGTGCTTCCTTGTTGCTGGGACCTCTGACCTGCTATGGCTGTATCCTTTCTACTTGTTCCTCTATATGTGATTGCATTGCCATATGTATTTCTCTCTGTCTTTGAGTCCTAATTGTTTTTGTTTTTCTCTCAGGCTTCTGACCAGCTCCTTGCCTTGCTACTTGGTTTTTGTATAAGATTTCAGATTGAACACCTGATCCAGTCTATTGTCTGACCTGCCTCCATCACCTGCTTGATCTGTTTCCCTTTTCCTTATTCATACTATCCACACAATCACATAATTAACTCCTTCCCTACCTGCACACCTACAGAGTTTATTTGAAAATGTGAATTTGAAATTCCACTACCCCTTCCTTGACAAAACAATATGAAATTTGAACATAAAAAGCATATCAGAGTAACCTATACAATCAACCTGTAGATGAAATCAGAAATACAGAGTTGACTAAAAGAGACAGAGTGGCTCCCATTCATTTGGTTGGTAACAGGATATAGGGGGAAAAAAAGGTTAATTAGAAACATTTTATCAGTGCTCTTCCACCCAGTTTTCAATGCCTGTGTGTTTTTGTCCACAAAGCTAAGTAGTTATAATGACAGTCTTAGCCTTCAATTTTGTCATGATGCCTTGAAAAAATTCTAACATAGGTAATATTTGGTTACATTTATACTCTGGGACCAGGGCAGTCACAACTGTAACCCACCTAGCTGCTTCTGCAAGGTAGATTGTCACTGGTGATTAATTTTCTCTACTAGTCAATAGTACGGTGCTAGTGAAGTCTCCATGTCTGTTGGGGAGGAGTTTGAACCTACTTCAGATACTGGTTCACTTAACATTCCCTACTAAAGAAACTTGAAGGAGGTAAAGCTGTTGCATTTATTGTTTGTTTATTTCAGAACTTTATATTCCCAATGCTGTAAAAAGTTGGAAGTGAGGATTGGTGGAGAAATTGGCCCTTTGTCCTGGTTTATCTACTTTCCTTGGAACAATGCCTCATGACTTAGGCCTGAAAAGTGCTTGCTCATGTGCATTGTCTGCTTTCCCAAGTCAGACTCTACTCACTTCCCATCACTTTTTCTACTATAACTTTCCCTCTTTGTTCCATGTACTCCCTTTCCTAAGTTCTACTAACTCCTCCCATGTAAATACTCACATCTCAGTTTCCTTTAGGCCCTTCCTACTTCTTACAAATGTTTCATCCTCTTGATTCTGCTACTACCTTCAGCTTTGATGCCATGAAGTTTGGTGTCTCCATTCAGTGTATTGGATCTCCTGGAGGCAGGAAGATGAGGTTTGTCCGGTAGAGGAGTGAGGGACGAGACCTGGCATGGTGGGAAGGCCAAGGCGTCTTCCTTGGGGTGTGGTTGAGTATATTTCACAGTAACTGCAATTTTAAAACAGACCTCATTCTCTGAGGATTAATTTTCTCTTCCACCACCTTTCTTATTGATCTAGGTGCCTCCTATTAACATAATGCTGATCCCATTGCTGACAAAAGAGTAACCCTGACTTCATTTCATAAAAAGAGCATTTCTCCTTTTCCTTGTCTGAATTACACTACAAAACCTCCCCCATCATAACAAACGGTGCCGTGCCTGAAGAGATTTCCTCTAATAACTAAATTTCTCTTTAACCAGAGTAGAAGACAGAAGAAGAACAGGTAGGAGTTGAACAAACAGAGCTCTGGCATGAGGCTCCTTCACATGGTTTGGGCTTCCGAAAGCATAGCAAATGGGTCTTGAGAGAAAGCCTTCCAAGAGAAAATGTTCACAAAACAAATGCCCCATGAAAACCAGATGGGAGTGGTATGGCCTTTATTGACCTAGCTTCAAAAGGTACACAGTATCACTTCCACCTTTGAGTTGATAAGGCCAGCTCAGATGCATGTGATGAGAATTAGGCTCCAGATCTTGATGAGGACTTAGCAAGGTCACCTTGCAGAAGAGAATGTGCGATGGAAGATACAATCCAGTTATTTTTGGAACTGCAATCTGGGACACAAGTCATACCTGCCGGGATCTGGCCAAATTCCTGACCCACAGAATCCATGAACATAATAAAAATTACTGTTTTTCAGCACTAAGTTTTGGGATAGTTTGCCACGCAGCAATAGATAACCAGAATAGTGGCCTATGAGACAGTCACTGCTGTAGCATTTATTACTGCTTCAGGCAACACTCAACAGCTGACCAATATAGCCCAACTGAAGTGCTCACAGCCTAGAGTCAATAAAATGAGATCCATGATGCTCTAAGTTTGGAAAATGAAATGCAGACTTTATATGAATGCCACGGAGGCCACATCATGGGGGAAAACAAATGGCTCCAAATAATTCAGAGCTTCCTTTATTCAGAGTTTCAGTATATACCCACTGATCTCTTTGTTATGCTGTTCTCTGTGACTGCTGCTTACCTGAGTACCTTCTGAAGGAAGAGATATAGCAAGTAAGACTTCTGGACCCTGTGATTCTGACCTTTGCCCTTGATTACACTATTGATTTATTTTTTCATGGGTAAATAATGGAAGATAGTTTTTTTTAATTGTCATGATATTTGTAGAAAGTGTTATGACGTTACTTCCTGTTTGCTTTTTTTCCCATTTTATCAGTATGAGAAGAGCAAATTTTTTAAAAGCATGTATTCAGAAGTACTTGTCAACTGTAGTTTCTTTACAGTCTAGCCCAGCAGCTCTTGCTACACAAATAACTGAACTTCTTACTCTAAAGCTCACTCAGAAGCCAACTAATTATAACTTGATGTCACATGTAGCCATACTATAGCAAAAGAAAATAAATGTATGGGGGTTTATGTATACACACACACACACACACACACACACACCCAGACACACACATATACTTGTAAATGGGAAAGTGATTATATATGCTATACACATAAATATAGATAGTACATATATGCATCAATATATTAATATATTTGCATACATATATTAGCATATACACATATATATGATTTCTCCTTGAGCTTTTCTTCCTTATTCTAAATTTAGATTTCTGGTTTATTCATATGAACTTATAAGCTCTGCTATTTAGTGTCTATCTTTGAGAAATTGATCCATTCTCTGTGCACTTATTAAATCAAGATTCTGGTCATAAAGTACTTTGGACTGTGAGGGATTAACTAAGACAAGTTTCAACTCAAAAGGGTTCTAGATAGTCAACTTTATAGCCTTACTATTATTTTCCAATATCTCAGTGCATCTCTTTCTACTGTGAATGCATATTATCCAAATAGTCGCAAAGACTATGGAAGAAACAGGGAAAGGGTTCCTTTTCAGCTTGACAATGTGCATTGTTTTACCTTCTGGCAAATCAAGACTACAGATCCATATAGAAAACATAGAACCCTTACTAATTTTTACCATCACTCAAAATATCTATCACATTATGTCACATACTTCTGTCTATAAATGTGTATATGTAGATGGTGTATGTGTATACAAAATTATGTGTAATAGATAATTTAACAAACATTGATTTCAGATCAAATACATGAGATTGAATTTTTAATAATAAATTTTAAAATACATATAAAATTACATGTACTCTATATAAAATTACCTACATAAATTTTTCTGAGAACTGGTTTTTGTTTCAGAATGGGAAAAGCTGTGACTATTTTCTGATGCTAATAGTTGTAGAAAAATGACTGACTATTTTTAATGGCTATGAGTATAGTGGTTAACAACACAAGCGTGGATTCCTTATCTACTTTTACTTTCTTTTATGGGTATGACATTAGGCAAGTTAATTATCCTCTGTAACTTTGTTTCCTCATCTGTAAAATAAAAATAATAATAATTCTGAGGATCAAATGAGGGAATTCATGTAAAGCTATGAGAATTTAAAAAGTCAATTTGCATGTTTCTTAGAACAGTTCCTGGTACATGGTAAACACTCAGTAATATTAATTGTGGTTCTTAGCTGTATCGTCCATATAGAAGGATACCATAATTTCTTTAACCAATTCATTAGCATGTGCATCTGGATTGGTTCCAGTTTTCTGCTACTGTGAACACGACTCGGATGGGCATGTTTTTATGCACATCTTTTTCCATTTATTTTCTTAGTATTTATTTCTCAAAGTAAGATTTTTGAGTGAAATTGATGCATATTTTAAAGTCTTTTGATAAATACAGTCAAATTGCCATCCAATTTTAACTCTAATCATTTGTGTACAAAACAGGAAATTGAAATATACCTTAATTTAAGATATTTTAAAGTCATTTCCAAATAATTTCAGTTTTATTGTTTTACAATCTTATATACACAAAAGGGGATTTTTAAATGATTTAAGTAAAATGCCATACATTTTTGTTAGATATTTAAATAGCTCAACTCATTTATTTGCAGGTAAATTATTCATTTTGTTGATGACAATTAGAAAGTTGTTTCATTCCAATTGGTTGTGCTTCTCAGCATATACTTGGACCAGTCCCTCCCTGGCAGTTAATGATTATGGGCTGAGAACAAAGGTTTTTTTTTAAACTTTACCTAAATCAATAATAACTTAAGTAAACCTACTGCCAGAAATGTCATGGAATCTGGCATTTCATACCTAAAAAATACACTAAAGACTTGGAGTTACACACTGTTAGAATTTATTCATGCCCCTAGTCCTTTTGTTCCCATGGATGTCTGAGAATTATAGATACTGATTTCATTAAATATTTAACCTTCGGGATGTATTTGTTACGATTACAGTAGCTGTTTCCCCCACGTGCCCAGCCAGTGTTTGAAAGCAATATCCCCACACCCAACCAAAAGATATATTGTTTGACAAAGCTTTCAGATTCAGTTTGGAACAACAAAATAATTCAATATGAGCTGATGTAAAAAATAAAATAGTTTCAATTTTGTTCTTATTGCTGGCCTTTTCCTGTACTTCTTGATTTAGTGGTCGTCATAAAAGTTTAAAGTGAGTTAACTGTTTTATGTCATACAGTGCAGGCTATATCTTCACTTTAAAGAAACCTCTGTAAAAGAAGAAAGAACTCTGACACAGCCTCTAAAATGAGTCAAGTTGGAAAGCTTATGCTTTTCCTGGAGTCTTTGTGTTCTGCTGGTTGCCGGGTGTCAGAGCATCTGCTCTGGAAGTTGTTGATGTCACACAGCAGCAGGGGAAGAACACTTGATTTTCTGTAATTGATTTTATTCTTTAGGATGAGGATGTCTGCTTCTGCTTTTGCAGGAGGACTTAATGGAGTTTTATAGATATTTTTAAAACGTAGACAGGCATGCTTACAGTTTTAGGCACTCTGTTTGCCGGAGGTGGAATTGTCAGGGTAAATAGGAGGCTATAGGGAGAGACCTTGTATCCTCAATGCCTGAAGGGAACCAGTCAGAGACCAAACAATTAGTGGCAGCTTGTGCGTGTCAGAAGCTCTAGCAAACACACAGTCAATTATTAAATGGGTTTTGCCACCAGGTGAATGTACTTCCGTGTAGGCAGTATGAAATTGCAATCAAGCTGATCAAATGCCATTTTTTTGCTAAGGAGTAAAATAGGGACTCGGTGGAGAAGAGTATGTGCAAGCTAAACTAAAATGATCATCAGCTTGACATGAATAAATTACTTTTTTCCTTAAGAAAAAAATCATCAACTCAATATGGATTAATTTCTTAAGGTTTGTCAGGAGTTTCAAAATAAATCCAATAAAATGTCCTATTTTACCTTTAAATTGCTTTCTAATATTAAAAAACAAAAGCAACTGAACTGGGTCCTGCCACTTGGCAGAAAGCCACTCACATTCATTCTCTTCTCTTTTGTCTCCTACACACTCCCCTGTTCTAATAAGCATCATTTTAATGAACTGCTGACTACTTTATCGACTGGCCTCAGAACTTGGTCAGTTCTTACTGAATTGGAATCAGTAACTTAGGAAGTGTACATTGCAGTTCAGTCCAAATCAATTAGTAAACATTAATAAGGACAGTAATAACATTCCTGCCCTCATTAGAATCCATCAAGTCTCAATTGCTTAATAAGGCTTTATTAGTGAAAACTAGAAGAATACAATACTTAAGTACTGGGGAAATGAAGAACTATGCAAAGATATTTTAGTAATAACCAAAGTTTTGCCTAATGAGGCACAAAGAAGAAAAAAACCCACCTCCCAACCTTATATAATGCCATGTTATGAGGCCATAGAAATTTTCTGATTCCAAAATAGGAACGCAAATTTGTATTTGACATGCTTAAGTAGTTTACATGTTAATAAAGTTAGAAAAGTTTGATGGGAGATACAATAATCCCACTCTATTATATACTTCTGAGGCGCAATTTTGCTGTTTGAGTTAATAAGAAAATTTTTGTAAGGAAGAATCTCTTAGCTGATGACAAAATAAACTGATTTTGGGCAGAATTAACTTGGAGAAAATGAACAGATGCCCAAGCAGTGGATTTTTAACTTAACCCTTTTAATTGATGGCAAATGTCACAGAAAGCCATCCACTATTTTCTTGTCAGAACTGCAGAGGAGAAAAACAAGATTTTATGGCTGAATATTTCAACTTCCACCTCTGAAATCTGTGTCATGTCAGGGGTGCTACATCAAGCAAGAAGACCAGCAAATCCAAGAAGAATTTATTTCACAAAGAATAAAATATAGCATACTTTAGAAATATGATCTACTAGTTTAACAAAAGAATATTCCAGAATTCTGAATCATGCAAACAGAAGATGCCTTTTCATCATCTTGGAAACAATTTTTAATCAATAACCAAAATAAAGCAAAACAAAACAAAAAAGCAACTAAACACTATCATGTTCTTATCAATCCTCAGCAATTTATAATAAAATAAAATTCAGTTTCTAATACCATAGGCTTAATAATGAAGACCTCTTCAATAAAATGCAGCTTATTGTTATCAATATATATCATACCTGTTATGATGAGTACTAACATATTTATCAAAGGAGTAATTATAATAAATGTAGAAGATTAGGCATTATAATAAAGGTAGAAGATTCAGATTATTCCTGAAGCACTTTATTCTAGTAGGAAGAATAAAATATTCTGATATTATTTTACATATATGAATTTTAATTTTAATTATGAATTATATATGTCACATGACAGAAATGTCAGAAAATATTGCAAAGGATAAAATTGAAACCCACAATCTTTTCTTTAACATGGATATAATCAGAAGTGGTATTCAAGATATTAATAACTAGTGAGTTGATATTCTTCAAATATTTGAAATTATACATTATTTGTAAAATGAAGAGTTTGGCATTTTCCAAAGAGAGTGCTAACCTTTGCCCTCACCTTCTTTGAGTTAATCTCTTGGCCCCTGGAATGTTGTGTGTGATAGGCATGTCTTGGTTTATTTGAGGACTTTGGGTCATTCTTGAAAAAGTGACCTCAGGTGGGGCTTTGGTTCATGTGATATGAATCACCTGGAGACTGAAGTCAGCCATGTGGGCAATCAATCAATCAATGAATCATGCCTGCATAATGAAAACTTAATAAAAACTGTGCACTGGAGCTTGGGTGAACTTCTCTGGTTGTCAATAATCTGAGCGTATTGTCACACATCAACGCTGGAAGAGCAATGTGTCCTCACTTCAGGGAGAGAGGACAATAGAAGGTTTATGTTAGAACCCTCCTAAATCTGACCTATGAATCTCTTACTTTGGCTTATCTTAATCTGTTATCCTTTCCTTGTAATGAACTTTAGCAGTGAGTGTAACAGCTTTCAGTGACTTCTGTGCATCTTTCTAGTGAATCACCAAACCTGAGGGTGGTTTTGGAAACCACCTGAATTTACAGGTGGTGTCAGAAGTGAGCACAATTCTCAGGACTCTGGCCTCTAATTCTGTTGTTGCCTAAACTCCTTATAATCTCTATGTTGTACTACATGCCTTACTAGTATTTAGTACATTTAAGTACATTTATGTACATTTAGTAATTACATACATTTAATGTAAACCATCCATGAAATCAATCTGATAGTTTTCAACTTACTAATATTCATCAATTATTCCTGTGATAACACTACTCCAATAATACACTGTTTGAACCAAGATTTAGTATATGGAACTACATTAAACTTTTAAGAAGACTTCTCCATTAAATTGATAGTCATTGTATGACTTTCATTTATAAAATATAAATGAGTATCTTAATATCAACAAAAGTATTTATTATGCTCTGTCCTTTCTCATCCTTTTTCCTTTTTGATCCTCTGAATGGATAATTTCAAATGACGTGTCTTTGAATTCACTGATTCTTTCCTCTGCTTGATTGAGTCTGCTTAAACTCTCTATTAAAATTTTCAGTTTAATCATTGTATACTTCAGGTCCAGAATTTCTGTTTGATTCTTTTTTATGAAATATCTCTTTGTTGAACTTCTCATTTTGTTCATGTATTGTTTTCTTGATTTTGTTTTAGTTGACTGTATGTGTTCTCTTGTATCTTATGTGTTTAAAGATGATTATTTTGAATTATTTGTCAAGCAATTCGTAGATCTCTATTTCTTTCTCTTTTCTTTCAGTAACAATTGTATATTTTTAAGTTGTACAACATGATGATTTTATACATATACATAGTGAAGTGATTACTACAATCAAGCTAAATGACTCCCATCTCCTCACAGAGTTACTATTTTTGTGTGTGATAAACGCACCTGAAATCTATTCTCTTAGCAGATTTCCAGTATTCAATACAGTATTCTAACTATAGTCATCATGCTGTACATTGGATACCTAGACTTATCCATTTACATTACTGAAACTTTCTATCCTTTCACTGACATCTCCCCATTTCCCTCATCCCCCATACCCCACAATTCTACTCTCTGTTTCGATGATTTCAACTCTTTCAGATTACACACGTAAGTGAGATCATGCAGTATATGTCTTGCTGTACCTGGCTTATTATTTCACTTATCATAATGTCCTCTAGGTTCATCTATGCTATCATGAATAACAAGATTTCCTTTTATTTCAAAGCTGAATGATATTCCATCAGATATACATAAAGATATAGATATAGTTATGTCGATTCCATATCTTGGCTATTGTAGGTCTCCATTTCTTTTTTTTTTTTTCTTTTGTAAAATATATTGATGGAACTCATTTCTTACTTTTTTTAACATCTTTATTGGAGTATAATTGCTTTACAATGGTGTGTTAGTTGCTGAGGCTTCCCTGGTGGCGCAATGGTTGAGAGTCTACCTGCCAATGCAGGGGACACAGGTTCGTGCCTCGGTCCAGGAGGATCCCACATGCCGTGGAGCAGCTGGGCCCATGAGCCATGGCTACTGGGCCTGCATGTCCGGAGCCTGTGCTCCACAACGGGAGAGGCCACAGCAGTGAGAGGCATGCGTACCGCAAAAAAAGAAAAAGAAAAAAAAAAGAAAGAATGCCAGAGATTTCTGTGCATTGATTTTGTATCCTGCTACTTTACCAAATTCATTGATTAGCTCTAGTAGTTTTCTGGTAGCATCTTTAGGATTCTCTATGTATAGTATCATGTCATCTGAAAACAGTGACAGCTTTAGTTCTTTTCCAATTTGGATTCCTTTTATTTCTTTTTCTTCACTGATTGCTGTGACTAAAACTTCCAAAACTATGTTGAATAAGAGTGGTGAGAGTGGGCAACCTTGTTAGGTCTCCATTTCTTTAAGATCAGTTAGTTGAGATTTATTTTGTTCCTTTGGTAGTGTTATGTTTCCCTAATTATTCACCATCCTTGTAGCTTATGTGGTGTCTGTGCATTTGACGAAGCAGTCACCTCTTCCAGTCTTTACAGACTGGCTTTGGCAAGGAAAGCTCTTCATCAGTGAGCCCAGCCAAGATTCTGGGTGGGTTGGTTGCTGGGGTCTCTGGGTGAGTCTGCAAGAAAGCCCTCTACCAGAGTAATGGGCTGCCTGTTGAGATCCACACACTGCTTGTTGAAAGTTCCTACCCCCTTTTTTTATCCTTAGTTACCTCTAAGTGATTCAGCTTTGCCTATTCCCTCAGTGTTTGGGGGAAGGCACAGCAAAAGCAGACCTCTCAGGTAGTACCTTGAAAGGCTGAGGAAGTTGAAAGCCCATTTCACTTCTCTTTCCCCCGGAGGAGAACTTGTGAACAAGAAGCTTCACTAGCTTGGGGTAGGGGTGATGTAGTTAAAGTGTAACCTTTCTTCTGAACTCTTTTCAATGAATTTTTTCTCCTTTCTGTGCTCCACTGGGGTCCTGTGACCCATCACCTGGATTCTGAGCTCTCACGAAGGTGTTTTCATCTGTGGCATCTATGGATGGTTGTTAAATTAGTGTTTCTGTGGAGAGGCGAGGGATGGAACCTCCCATTATGCCATCTTGCTGACATCACTCTATCTTTTCTCAACTTCAAAACTAACAGTAATTGCATTAAAACATTTTTAACCCTTACAGTGTTGTCTGTGATTTTATAAGTTCAGCATCTCTATCTTCAACATCAACGTATTAGATCATGGAAATTTACTGGGCTGCCTAAAATGAAGGCCCAATGTTATGTGCTCCTCAACATCTGTGAAACCCAGAGGGCCTTGAATGACCTAACCACACCTTTCCCACTCTGCTTTCATGGTAAGCCTCTCTAGAAAAACAGCACACCCCCATTTATCTCTGAGTAGCTTTTCCAGTTCCCTGTCAGCCTGAAGAATTATTCATACTAGTCCATCACATCCTTGGGTGTGAACTGAGGGGCACCTCACTCTCTTGATAGTACAAAACTTGCCTCCCAAAGCTCTGGTTGTTCACTCTGTTCCTGGTTATAACCCTTGTCAGGCCCTGGATGATGTATGATGTCCTCATCCCCTAGGCTGTGCATTACTAATTAATGGCCATCAATCTCATCTGTCTGATATAAAGTATGGGATGTTTGATCATCCCCATAATCCTAGAGTGGGAATCTCTTCCTCTACAACAGGGTGGATGTGAGGTGATTAAAACAATACCACCCGCTTAAATGTAAGTAATCTCTCTGGGTATCAGTTTCTTCATCAGTACAATGTGGGTGATAGTGACAACTGTAATATTAATAGGGTTAAGTGTATGTTTAGAACTGTGTGCAGCATAGACTGAACACTACAGAAGCATTATATTTCATTTTGAATAATCAAATTATGTTGTAATGTCTCATATATGTGGGAATTCAGTTGATTTTAATAAACTATCCCATTAAATGGCAATAAAAATCAAAAGTGGTATCCACACCTGGGTGCTACCTAGACCCCAGCAGCCCAAAATCTTTGTCTTCTACTCATACTCCTTTTCTGTTGCTTACAACCCCTCTGAGAGCCCCTTTTCCCAGCCAGCATTTGATTTGATTCTCATTACTGTCTATGGCTTCATTCCCAGTCTCTCTCACTCTATTGAGGCAAGTCCCATATACACTGCAGTTTGTGTTAGTGCTAATTAGAGGGTAACTGTGAAGGAAAGCTGTCTACTGGCACAGAGCCATAGTCTGTGGGGAATGCAAAATGGGACTGAGAATTTGTTCTCTGAGGTACTGTCATCACCATCATGTAAGGCACAACCTTTATTTGTATCCAGGCCTACTCTTGACCATGAAGAAAAATAAAAGGAGGTGTTCAAAAGCCATTGTAACCTGGTTGATTTACAGGCATGGGACAGGGCAAGGAAGACTGATATCTCTCCTTGAAAGGCGGAACTCTTGGGGCTACCGAGCAGAAACTGTACCAACCAAAACCGACAATAGACATAGTTGGAGTAGAATCCTATCGGCCCCCAGTGTGTAGGTTCAGAGACTCTAAGGAACTTTCCCAGGTAGCTGGGACAGTGGATAGAGTGGGACACTCAGAACATTTAAGAATTTGATGAAAAACATGAAGAACTTTTATGTCTTCACAATCTATACAAACCACAAAGGTATGTATCGACTAACTATCAATCTTGGCTACGATCACACTTTTATTCATTTTTAAACTATTATTAAAGGTGATTTCACTCTTGTGATTTAATGAATAAAAGTTAAAAAGTAGAGTGATGCAAAACAGTAGAGTTTTACTGGTGTATGGAATTATCTTATTGGACCTTAATAGCAATACATTTCATTTGCTAATAAGAAAGATATCTCCAAAACTGTGTTTCAGAAAAGGGACCTCCAGGGTCAAGCTAGGTCAGTATTTGAGCAGGATTGATGCCAGCAAGCACAGCTGCTTCTGGAATATTTTTCAGTAAAAGGAAGATCACCCTCTGAGTCATCTCAAATTAAATCTTTGTCACAGGCCTGTGTGTGTTTTAAAGGGATGCCTATAATCAAAGGTCCAATCATTAGCAACTTTGGACATAATATCAGGATAGCAATGCAACTATTCGAACACTCAAGGCTGAATAAATACCACCTCTCTGTGGTTATGAAAATAGTAAATTCCAGATGATCCACCATCAATAGTTCAGCTACCCCATCAAGGGTTACTAGCACCTGTCAGTTCTCCCTGCTATCCAGTGATAACGCACAGCATCTGTTCTCTTTTTCCCACTGCCATAGCATTTCTGGGTATTGTGTTATTGAAATATCACCAATGAGTTAAATGAGTGTAGACATTTCGGAAGGAATGGATGCAGTTTTAATACTTCAAATGAGACTAGTAAACATAGGAATAGTGAGCCTATACCTTAAAAAGAGAAAACTGAATGAGATAGGACTGTTTTCATTGTAGAAATGGATGCAAAGAAATGTAAGTTTTTGGGAAATCTGGTAGGATCACAATTAAGAAAATAATGGGAAGATTTTCCCCTACTCCTTGGGTTGGTAAAATAGATCTGGGAAGGCCCATCGTGAACAGGTATCCTCACCTTGTAGTCTTAAAATAAACGTGTAGGGAATTGTAAGAAACACATAAATTTTACAAGATAGCCCAAACACGACTCTAACGGTTTACTGAGAAGAGTGGAAAAGTACAGATAGGTTGCCATTTTATATCAAAGAAATTCTGACCTAAGCCTGAAGGAACGTGCTTGCTATCAAAATGAAATACTTTATTGTAACTTAAGAGATAAGGTTCACATCTTTTGAACTTGGCTTAAGCCATACCTGGGGCATTAGCACCTAGGACAGTAAGACCTTTAGTTTTAACTTTCTGTTAACTAAGCAAGTTCCCAGAATTTCACCATATTTTTGTTTGTTTGTTTGTTTTTTATAAACTTATTTATTTTTGGCTGCGTTGGGTCTTTGTTGCTGTGCATGGGTTTTCTCTAGCTGTGGTAAGCGAGGGCTACTCTTCGTTGCAGTACGTGGGCTGCTCATTGTGGTGGCTTCTCTTGTGGCGGAGCGTGGGCTCTATGCAAGCAGACTTCAGTAGTTGTGGCACTCGGGCTCAGTAGTTGTGGTTTGCGGGCTCTAGAGCTCAAGCTCCACAGCTTGTAGGATCTTCCTGGACTAGACTCGAACCCACGTCTCCTGCCCTGGCAGGCAGGTTCTTAACCACTGCACCACCAGGGAAGTCCCATGTTTGTTTGTTTTTAATTGCAAGGTTTAACAGTGCAGATATGTGGTGTAAAATAATAATAATAACAACAGTAACAATAATAGTAAATTACAATGCACTTTGCCCTAATCTAGCATGCTGTGTTCATCACTACCAACTACCTCAAACTTAAGATGGATGGGGAAAAATACAGAGTGGACTGAAAATACTGAATTATCATAAGGTCCCCATATTTCTGGAATTGTTATCACTGTTCATGAATGAGGGACCAAGACTCAATTAAGTATTTTATCAAAGCTCACACAGCTAATAAGTGCAGAAACTGAAAATTCAAACATATCATGTGTGATTTTATACCTTGTGTGCTTTTCTCTAAACCTTGCTGCCTACCAAACAATTCTAGTTTGTTATCCTAATCAAAAGGAAACAGCATATTCTCCTTAGTGAGCAATAGATAAAGAGAACAAGGTCAGCCCTGAGTAAAATGAGAAAGGAAGACTCAGTTGTGGTTTGGTTTGGTTTTTATGTTTACCTGTCTATTATAAAATATATAACTTAGGAACAGCCAAATGGAAAAGATGCATAGGATGAGGATTGGGGGTGGGGTGGTTGCAGGAAGAGGGACCCCTTCCAAGGCCCAAGAGTGGGCTCTTGTCTAAGACTTGGAAATGAATTGTCTGAGGAAACACATGTGCTGACAATGCAAGAGACTTTATTGGAAAGGGGCACCTGGCCTGAGAGCAGCAAGGTAAGGGAACCCAGGAGAACGGCTCTGCCACATGGCTCGTGAGCTCAGGTTTTATGGTAATGAGGTTAGTTTCCAGGTTGTCTCTGGCCAATCATTCTGACTCAGCATTCTTCCTGGTGGCGTGCGCATCACTCAGCCAAGATGATGAGCGAGAAGGATTCTGCGAGGTTGGTAGGACATAGGGACTGGCATCTCCTCTCTCCTTTTGACCTTCTGGTTGGTGGTAGCTTGTTAGTTCCGAGTTCCTTACGAGGACCTCCTATTGTTAGATAATTTATGCAAGTGGTTACTATCTTGCCTGGCCAGGGTGGGCGGTTTTGGTCAGTGGTTCCCCTAACAAGTCCCTGCTGAGAGACTTCCTACTCAATATACTCCTTGGGAATTGGGGTGGAAGTGTCTTTCTTCTGTAACTACTTCCTTCTGAGAGTGGGCATATTCCTGCCTAGTACAGTAGAAGTCTTTCTCCACCTGATCATCACTGTTTCTCCTCTACTTGTACTAATAAAGTTAATAAGGTTACCATGTCATATGCCCCTTAACCTCTAGGTAAATTGTAAAGCTACCAAGAAGAAACTGAAGATAACCCTTCTTTCTGTTATTACAAATATCCAAGTTGAAGAAACAATGCTTGGTATTCCAGAAGAGAAGCAGTGTAAGGTGAGGGACTTTGAAAAGATATAGACAGGAACAGAGAAAGGGAAAGAGTTTTCTCCAAGTCTCAAGAGGGATTTGAGGTACACAGATTCTTCAAGATGTAGGACCTACATCTTATTCTTTTCAAATGTTCAAGAATATAGCTAAATGCATAGAGAGACTTGAAAATGTTCTCATTCTCTGGGGATATTGAAAGCCACAGAATCATTTTAACTTCAAAACAATCATATGGACTTGGTCCATGAGCATCTCAATAGTAACCCATATGGAACAATATGGAACAGTGGGATGATTTCATAAGTAAAATGAAATGCTTTGATGAGGAGACTCAAAAATATGAACACAGAGGGAACTCCAGTAATGACAGATGTAGTTTTCTGCCAGCCCAATGGGATGGGGACTCAGTATTCAATTTGACTTTACTGAAAAAACTTTTATAAATGATCATTCATTCATATCCCCTTTTGTGGAATGAGGATCTTATTGGTTTACCTAGGTTGAAAACAAACTATCTATATCCCGGATTATATAATTAAAAACAAACAAACAAACAAATTTGAAAAAAAATTCCACTAAACTTGAAATAAAGGGAGAAAATATTTTGTCTTGGCTCTTTTAACTGGTTGAGAGACATTGAAACTCTTATATAATCATTTTCCACTGTAGGTTCTAATCTATAAAGTAAGAGATTTTAATTAGGATATCAATATAGTTGCTTTCTAATATAATATTCAATGAACAGGATAACTATATAACATCAGCTAAACTGAGAAATTGTTTAGCAAAAAAGTGCCAAAATAATAAAATTATATACTTTAAAATGTTTATTTATTAGTTGACAAATTGCTTTCATTTTATTAGGAGACCTGTAAATACTATGTTTCAAAATTATTTTAGCTCTGCACATTAGAGCAAAAATCTTTATATTGATTACTAAATATCTGAATATCAAAAATAACATTCACATTTAGTTATCTGTTTTTCTCTGCATATCCCTCTAAAATTCAATGCCACTCATTTTATTTTATTTTATTTTTTGAAGAATATGTGGTTTTCAATACAGATATATTTTAATTATACTTGCCTATAACCTTCTTCAAACTTTTATTTTAGGGTTAATAAGCCTAAATTGTTTACATTTTCAATTGATTTCTCTCTGTGAACCGTAATATTTTCAATTGAAAAAATATCATTGTTATCAAAATCTATAGGCCCTTTAGGTCATAGTTAAAATATTTTCATAGGTATTTTTTCCCCTCATTTCCCAGTACCTACTTTGGAATATACTTCTACAAGAATTAAAATGTCTGTGATATTTGAATATTTAACTAAATTTAGATGCTACAAAGTTGTATACCTTTGAAATTTATTTTTATTCTGGAACAGAATATAAATTAATCCAATTAAAAATTGAAGCTCCATCAATAATTTCTTCCATAGGTTGAAATAATCCAAAAATAAGTATAGAATTTTAAAGTTGTGACATAAGCATCATTTGTGCTCTGTTTAATTCGTAACATCCCTCTCACTTTTATAAAGATAAATGTCAATGTCTTCTTGGTTGCAAGTATATTTTTTTTTTTTTTTTTTTTTTTGGGACGCGGGCCTCTCACTGTTGTGGCCTCTCCCGTTGCGGAGCAACAGGCTCCGGACGCGCAGGCTCAGTAGCCATGGCTCACGGGCCCAGCCGCTCCGCGGCATGTGGGATCCTCCCACACCGGGGCACGAACCCGTGTCCCCTGCATCGGCAGGCGGACTCTCAACCACTGCGCCACCAGGGAAGCCCAGTATATTTTTAAAAATTGTAATTTGATCAGTTTCAAAGGCTGAGTTTTTTGGTCCTTCATTTATTGAAATATTTGATTAAATGTTTCCAAAGATTGAGAACAAAATGCAAACAAAAATTTAAAGACTCAGTTGCAAGATGTTCAATGGGATTGTAAATTATTGTTTGATTTACAAGAGTATTTCAAAAGCTCACGTATTTCTAAAATACAGTTAATAACAGGCAACAGTGAAAGTGCTGTCATGCTGAAGCACTTTTTTTTTTCCTATTCAACATCAGTTTTATCACAAATATTTTGTAGGCCAGTTACTGTAACTATGTATTTATAAGAACATTTATACATTGTGACAACTTAAATTTCTATTTGAATTGGTAGAATATTGTGACTTGATTGTAATCAATTTTAAATTATATGTGTTCTTCAACCAAATCCAAGCACATTTCTGTCTTAGATATCTTAATTTCCTAAGAACATTATTTTTAACTTGATAGAATTCTCCATTAAAATTTTTATTTATATTATCAACACATAGGTGAATAATTCTATTTTTAATGTTGAACTCTTAATCTGTATTTACAGTAGTATTGGTAATATGTTTCAAGTTTGACAAAATAAATTTTTTTTGATATTATAAATTGAATTTTAAAAAGCCAACCTTTCTTAAAAGTCTAATTTTTTTCAAGTTTTCAATGACACTGATATACATCTGTTGATGAGGTTAACACTTTAAGAGCTATCACATCACTTTTTGTGTGTCTACAAAAGAAAATACCTTGGAATCAAAAATGAAAGAAAATGATTTCAATAATTTTTTTAGCCAAAAATAATTTCGTCCTTCTTGAAGGAAACATACACTCATTTACTGCAGCTACAAGTGTGAAAATGTAGTCTTCAGTTTCAATCTTCCTAAATCTTCCTACTTACGTGTGAAGTATTTAGATGCAGAGCTTTCTTCTGTAGATATGTGTCTTCTTGTTTTCATGCATTAGTGAAATCAATATTGTTCCCATGGTGGATGATAAATGTCAACAAACATTTTGTTCAAGTTGTATGTTTCTCATCAACTCTTCAAGGAACAGCAATTAAGTCTCTAATTTTTCATTAAAGGTGTACTTTACATATTTAGTTCATTGATAACATTCCACTTTATTGCCAAGGAAAAAACCATTTCAATACAATAAGCTCTCCATTGAATACCTCTCTCTGTCGCTCAAAGCTGAACAGCTCAGTATCTATTCCTATGCCTATTTCTGACCCTAGCATAAATTTCCCAGTTTCCAACTGACCTCCCCAGTTAGGAGCCTGGAGGCTTAGAATATTCTAGGTCACTAAGCATGGGTCATGGGAGCTCAGTGGCTGGTACCCTAAGTAGTCAGCAGGGGCATCAGCATCATAAATTTATCGCCACTGAGAGCAGAAAGAGTAAGCTGTCCCTAGCTGTAGATGTGTTAGAGTTCCAGCACGTATCATTTAATTAGCAAAGCCCTTGTTTCTGTCCTTGAAAGAAAATGTTAATAGTGCTGCTTTTGGAAAGCATCATGTTATTACTGGTCATCTTTCAGATTTCACTACAGTGAAATCTCTTCACTGCACGTGCATTTCAGAAGCTATTAAACAAGAACATAGCAGAAGTTAAAACCATAAATGGAGGTCAAATTCATTCTGGCTTATTTTAATGGAACTATTATTAAAAATAGTTTATTGAAAAAATAAATCCAAGACAAAGCTTGAACCAGACTGAATGTCTAGACAATAGGTATAAATTGGGACTGTTCTGGCCACTTGGATGTATGGTCATCTTAATCATGGATTATTGATTTATAGAGGGAATTCACTTTTCTTTTTGAAATTGCTAGGGCTGTATAGAGTTAAGTGGTTAATTTTTAACTATTTGTTGAAGCTGCTAAATTATTGGAAAGAGTGCTGAAAAAATTTCCTCCTGAAAAAGAGAGTTACAAGCTAACAATTCCGAGGGCTTTTGATAAAAGAATATGGCTGCCTCAGCAAAATAATGACTCCTTATTCATGATGAGAATATGAGATGGCATGTAGTTATTTTAATGATAGTATGAGTTTTTATTACTTAGATAATGGCAACGATATGAAGATGGCTATAATAGCTGTGAGTTGATTTCAAAGTCTATAATGAAAATAAGTTGGAGAATGATTTTTTGCCAATAAATCAAACTTAAAATCAGAAATAAAAAATAAAAATGGCCAAATGCTCATGACACTATAAGATAGATGTATGAATGTAAAAGTTACCAGTTTTTAGCATTAACCATAAAATAAAGAAAAAGAAAAATACTAATACTGTGGTCAAAATTGTTCCAGACAACTTGATAATATCCCACCTATGTTTAATTTATGTAATTATATAGTTAATCTACATATCACATTCCAGTGAGAGTAAGCCATCTTTCCAAAAGAAAATAATAAATTGGGGCAGGATAAAGATAAAAATAGAAAAAATAAGATAAAGCCGAAAGTGGCATCAGAACTCAGAATTCATGAGTTTTTAAACATTGCCAGGTAGGTTTCATAAATTAACTTCTTGAGTATCACCACAGTTGATACAAAGAGAAAAATCAAGAATATTGTGTCTTTACTTTATTCACAAGCTAATGATAAGCTAGATTCTCAGGAAAAATGGGCCTCTTTTTGATAGTGTTACCAATGAAAAAGAATCTTGGAAAGCTACAGACCACCTTCCAAGTTTAAATGTTTCCTCTTTTCTATCTTCCAATAAGTGCCCAGGCCTACTCTGAGTGCAAAGAAGTTTGAAACCAATTATGCCAGGAGTTTACATAGAGATGAATTGATGGCACTTAGCCTGTCCATAATTTATTGCTGAAGTTGTTATGAGACAATGAGCTAAATAGGAGGTGTTCACTCACAGTAAAATGTGAACATAATTTATTCAGGTTTATCCTCCATGGTAAAATGCAGCACTACCAGGTCTGTTCCTTAAGTAAATATATCAGGAGTTTTGGATACAGATAACACATAACTCTGTAAAGACTGATGCCCTGGGGACAACTACCTCACATTCAAACTGTTCCAAGTAGGACCTGGGAAAGAACTCATGGCCAAATCATTTCTAAGAACAAATTATTTATACAGCAAATTATTTAGAATACACAAAAATTCATTGAGATTTTATGTATATAAATTTAAGACCACACGTATGCACACGTACATATGCATTTATTTAAATTCATATAGTGTACATTTAAACATAAATGTGAATTTTAGAGGTTCGTTATTGCCCATGAATATCTTATTGCTGATGAACTGTTAGTTCATGAACTTATCAACTCTTAGTTGATGAACTCTTCATTGAAACTCCAAGCTTTCCAAATGTTACAGTTAAAGCTGACCTTTTAAGTAGTGTACTTTACTTCTCCTGGACAAAATATTTGCATATATATGGTTGATATAAAGAGAAAAATCAAGAATATTGCGTCTTCACTTTATTCACAAGCTAATCATAAGCTAGATTCTCAGGAAAAATGAGCCTCTTTTTGATAGCATATTATTTTAAGGCTATATCTACACTCTTAGATTTGATTAATTCATTTATTAGTTCTCCTGAAAAAGGGAAAGAACTTTTAGCTAGCATTTCCTATCCTGTTAGTTGAATCAATCAAAGTTCATTAGCTCTTCCCTGCAAGGAGCTCCAAACATACTTTAAACTTTTGAAAATTCATGTTGGATGTGCCTTTTTTTTAACACTTAAGTACCCACTGATGTGACATGCCATTTTTAGAGGAACTATTTATATTTCATACGTGGATTTAATTATATATTGTCCTTCAAATGAATTTCTATATCTTTTATATTTTGGTTTTAAGTTTCTGTTTGAAATTTAGCTTATAATTTTAGCTGCAATTTGTGATCCAGGTGCAGAGTAAAACCCAAGTTCCTAAACTGTCCCAAAATGGATTTTACTTTTGTGTATATTTAAAATTTATTCTAAATTTTAATGTATTATTTGCACAACTATTATGAGAAATATGTATACATAGTTTAAAAGTTTAATTAATTTTGTATCCTGCTACTTTACCAAATTCATTGATTAGCTCTAGTAGTTTTCTGGTAGCATCTTTAGGATTCTCTATGTATAGTATCATGTCATCTGCAAACAGTGACAGCTTTACTTCTTCTTTTCCAATTTGGATTCCCTTTATTTCTCTTTCTCCTCTGATTGCTGTGGCTAAAACTTCCAAAACTATGTTGAATAAGAGTGGTGAGAGTGGGCAACCTTGTCTTGTTCCTGATCTTAGTGGAAATTCTTTCAGTTTTTCACCATTGAGGACAATGTTGGCTGTGGGTTTGTCATATATGGCCTTTATTATGTTGAGGAAAGTTCCCTCTTTGCCTACTTTCTGCAGGGTTTTTGTCATAAATGGGTGTTGAATTTTGTCGAAAGCTTTCTCTGCATCTATTGAGATGACCATATGGTTTTTCTCCTTCAATTTGTTAATATGGTGTATCACATTGATTGATTTGTGTATATTGAAGAATCCTTGCATTCCTGGAATAAACCGCACTTGATCGTGGTGTATGATCCTTTTAATGTGCTGTTGGATTCTGTTTGCTAGTATTTTGTTGAGGATTTTTGCATCTATGTTCATCAGTGATATTGGCCTGTAGCTTTCTTTCTTTGTGACATCCTTGTCTGGTTTTGGTATCAGGGTGATGGTGGCCTCGTAGAATGAGTTTGGGAGTGTTCCTCACTCTGCTATATTTTGGAAGAGTTTGAGATGGATAGGTGTTAGCTCTTCTCTAAATGTTTGATAGAATTTGCCTGTGAAGCCATGTGGTCCTGGGCTTTTGTTTGTTGGAAGATTTTTTTTTTGTCAAAATTCATTTGTATTAATAGAAAATAAACACGTATTCCAGTTGTTATACTTGAAGTTGCTAATTTAAAAAAAAGAATTTAAAATCACCACTTAGTAATCCTGTTTTAACTAAGACAATGAAACTGTGGCTTAAAAAAAAAAGTATTCAGCACCTTTTGCTCATAGAACTTTCAGACTTTGTTCTTAAAGTTTCTGGAACTTTCCCATTTGTAAAGTACAGGAATTGCTGAGCTACATGAGGAACCCTCTCTGGGACAACCAACGAGAAGTTAAGCAATCAGTATATATTCAGCCTGGTAACTTGGACTCTACAACGATCCCCTCCTCTCCACTCTGGCTCAGGAGGGACATGCTTCTAAGTACTGAGGTGTGACGAGTCTGATTGTTATTAGCTGGAAAGACCAGTTCTAACAGCAAATAACAGTAAATCTCTGGCACAGAGACTACTGTCCTTAATGTTCTGTGATTTTAGGAAATGCTGTAAATAGCTTGGCTTTAGTTCAGTTTACTCAGAAGTGAAACATGTTTAATAAGGTTAAACTACTCTGCTAGAGTAAGTGTCTGATGGTTTAGTGTCCTTGTAAAATACATACATAATACATATAGGTAAATCATAGTCTTAAAGTATACTTAGAATACTGCATTATTGAAAGCAAAGTCTAACAAAATGACTACAGTTAGAAGCAGCTAATGAAATTAAATCCGAAGTTATGACAAGGGAAACTCATCCTCACTTGAAGCTGTGTCACTTAGAGAATTAAAGCCGTTCAAGGTGAGGTGAAGGTGGCACCTTTAGATAATTCCAATCAGGGCCAGAAATTAGCATTTCTAAATATTTCAGAAAAGTCCATAGAAGTGTTTCAAAGACTTTTATGCAAAAGAATGTCTGTCTATCTTTCTGCATCAGTAAGTAGTAGTGCCCATCAGAATTTCCTAATAACACAAAGACAAAGCCAAGTCCATACACTTGATCAGATGTCAAAGGAATGGGAGGTGGACTATTAGGTCACCCTTAGAGCTTCTGCTGGCTTTTTACTATATGCTGTTCACCAGTGTGAGTCAGGTGGACTTTTGTGAGAGAATAGTGTTTGGTGGCCAGGACCTGTTTTGGGCTTTTCTTGCTAAGTGGAATACACAACAGATAAGGGAATAGGAGAGGTAATACAGGGAAGCTACTCTTTCCAGCTCAGAAGGAGTTGATGAAGCCCATATATGCATTTAAGAAGCCCATGGGATCCTCTAGCTGTCATAGTGGCTAATGTGGTCATCCAGAATTGACACTGTGGACCGCGGCAGCGTTTTCCTGTACAGCTCCAAAAACTCTGGAGAGGGATTCACTGGATCCAGTGGCCCATAGATAAAATGAATGGGAATAGGGCTTCCCTGGTGGTGCAGTGGTTGAGAGCCTGCCTGCCAATGCAGGGGACACGGGTTCGTGCCCCGGTCTGGGAGGATCCCACATACCGCGGAGTGGCTGGGCCTGTGAGCCATGGCCACTGAGCCTGCGCGTCCGGAGCCTGTGCTCCGCAGTGTGAGAGGCCACAACAGTGAGAGGCCCGTGTACCGCAAGAAAAAAGAAAAAAAAAAAAAAGAATGGGAATAGATACAGAGGCAAGAGCTCCCACCCAGCATCTTCTAAACTTCTTCCTTTGATTGGTGTACTGCAAGAGACTGTCGATAACCAAGTTCCCATCATTGTTGTGTATCCCTGCCCACATGTCCCACAGTTCACTCTCAGAGGGTCGGGTGTATGGCCAAAGACCGGGGTGAGACCTCGAGAGAATACAGAGAAGTTCATCAGTTGTGTGAGGATGGGTGACAGCATGCCTCCAGCTTTGAGAAGCTTTTGGAGAAGGAGAGGACGGTGAGTCTCAGGAAATATACCTCCATTTGACAGAGAGAGACTCTTGATGGTAAGCCGACCAGATCGATTCTGCTTGAACCCATAGAGCAGCTCCTGAGCAACGATATCCCCATAGTTGTGAGACAACAGGTTGATCCTATGGTTCTGGAGCCCCAGATGCTGCAAAAGAGCCTCCACGATGCTGGCCTGCTCGAATATGGAATAGTGATGTGGTCTCGGTTTGTCACTGAAGCCAGAGCCTAGGAAATCAAGGGCAATCACTCGATGAAACCTGAGGGTCACACCTTCCCAAAACTTGTACCAGTCATAGCTGGACGTTGGAAAGCCATGTAAAAGCACAACTATCTCTGGACTTCCAACATCCACAGAGTCTTGGTAGAAGATACGCAGTCCCTTGTAGGTAAAAAATTTGCCTGATGACTTCCATGAGTGAAGAGCAGAGGAAAACCGGGGTGGGGGGGTGGGATGTGCAGATAGGCCACAAGCAGGGGCACAGCCAACAGCCCCACCTGGACCCACCACTCCCTCATCCTGATTCAGGTAAGACCTGGTCTACAAGACTCCATGTTTCGGGACACGGTTGCGCATGCCTGTTGGAAGATTTTTAATCACAGTTTCCATTTCAGTGTTTGTGATTGGTTGGTTCATATTTTCTATTTCTTCCTGGTTCAGTCTCGGCAGGTTGTGCATTTCTAAGAATTTGTCCATTTCTTCCAGGTTGTCCATTTTATTGGCATAGAGTTGCTTGTAGTAATCTCTCATGATCCTTTGTATTTCTGCAATGTCAGTTGTTACTTCTCCTTTTTCATTTCTAATTCTATTGATTTGAGTCTTCTCCCTTTTTTTCTTGATGAGTCTGGCTAATGGTTTATCAATTTTGTTTATCTTCTCAAAGAACCAGCTTTTAGTTTTATTAATCTTTGCTATCGTTTACTTCATTTCTTTTTCATTAATTTCTGATCTGATCTTTATTATTTCTTTCCTTCTGTTAACTTTGGGGTTTTTTTGTTCTTCTTTCTCTGATTGCTTTAGGCACAAGGTTAGGTTGTTTATTTGAGATGTTTCCTGTTTCTTAAGGTAGGATTGTATTGGTATAAACTTCCCTCTTAGAACTGCTTTTGCCGAGAGAATTGCATTTTTGCACATATCTGATCCATTTTATTCATGTCCTATTATTAATCTTTCCTGTCTGTCTTCCTGCCTTCCACACATCTGTTGGAGTGCTTATCAATAGGAAAGTACAGGTGAACTAGGTCAAGACTTAGATCCTACCGTCGAGGAGTGCACAGTACAGTGGAGGAGACTGACATATTGACAGGTTATTACAATACAATATAGAACAGTGGGCACCATTAGAGTGTTATGGATGAAGTGCTTCCCTGAGCTATTTATAGACCTCTTAGTATAATCTTGGCACAATCTTGGTAGAATTTTTGTAATTTCTTTATATTGACTGACTCCCTGTTCTATGTTTGTCCTCTCTATGGGTTCCTAAATATACAAATAAATATGCAGAAGACCACAAACAAAATTCTACTAAACATTTATTATTGTATATATGTAAGAAAAATTTTGCTAGGACTGTTGGGTAAATTCATTTGTTTATTTAAATAGTCACTTCATTATTTCTTAGTTTTACACACCATTTGTTCTCAGGTAGGTTATTTTCTCCAGATACTTGTCCAGGAAAGTATCATTTTCCTTCAATTTTTCCTGAAGCCCTAAGAGACAAGAAATAGATCTTTAATTCATTTTGAATTAATTAAAAAAAATATGTTTCTTTAATAAGAAATAGTCTTTTTGGTGATTTTTTTTTCAGTACTTCACCTAGAAGAGGGCATTTTTAATTGTTTTTATATTTATTTATACCCACAGTTTTCAAAATTACATATTCCCCCTTGCTTCTGCTATCAATTTTGTATGCAAACTAACAGCTGCACAGAATAATTTGTGGCCGTTTTTCCCCAGAACTTACTCTGAGCTTCTTGAAAGAAGAAAAATAACTCATGGTTGTCTGGATTCCTGACTCAATCATGGATTTACAATTTTGTTAAATTAAATGATCAAATTGTCAAATACTACAAAATTTTAGGGAATTAATATTATTGGCCATCTCACTCTTTCCCATCATTTAATATATTCAGAATTTTCATTTTATTTGTAATGAATATCCTTCAGTTTTACAGAATGGTACCATACACATATAGTAGGCCCACAATATTTTAAATATTTACTGTATCCAGAAGAATTACAGCACAGCCATGACTTTTATTAGTGTATGCTGTGATCTTTGATCACTTCATTTGCTTTGAAGTTAAATAATTTTACTCTAGGTAACTATTATAAGTTTTTATTTATGAAAAAGATTCTAGCCTTTCTAAATCACTAAACTTTTTGAGCATACTTTTGGGTATGGAGTTCTTTTTTTTTCATTGTATACTCTTTAATATTGAGATATTAGCCCTCTTCAAGGGAATGACACTAAAATATCTAAACCAAAAAAAAAAAAAAAAAGTCCATGAAGATGAAAAAAATGTTGTGAAGAGAAAATCCACTAGTTGAAAATACAAAATTTTGTAAATATAGAAAAGTCATAATAACGAATGAAATTAAATTTACTTGACAATGGTTGTTTTAAAATGTTCATACTGGCAAGAATATGGTCAAACAAATATTCGGCCTGATAGAATGCAAATTGGTACAACCCTTTGTGGGAAACACTTTGATAATATAACTCAAGAGTCTTAAATATTCTTGTTCTTGCTGACCTTGTAAACCAATGATCTATCTATTATAAGGACTGTCTAAATTTTGGAAAATAGCTCATTGCATATGGGTTTAAACTGCATGGCTATATCATCAAAAAAAGTTAAATAGAGTAAGCCTTTAAAAAATTAGAGAAGATCAAAAAGTTCAGGAATTTCAAACTTGGCCTCTGTGAGCACAGTTCTTCTCAAAACTGCTTACTCAGTGTTTTTAATAAAAGCTGATTCCCTCTCTAGCATTCTCTATTAACTTCCTAGTAACTGAAAGCATGCAAGTCTATGATTACTGGTAGATTTATACCAAATCCCATGGATTAAGGAATTTTTAACCATTAATAATTATATTTATAAAAACCAATTATAAATAAGTGTTATTAATGTTGAATTATTTAAAATCATACATATATGTATATATATTCACCATTAATATGAAATACAAATGTCCCTAAAATAATACACCAATAGGTTAATGGTGGTTATATTTTGGATGTGGAATTATGTGATTATTTTCTTTGCATTTTTATTTCTGAATGAATAAAAATAAAATAAAATGCTAGTGGGACAAGGAAACATGTCTTAGATATAAGCATAAAAAAGCCACGATTCATAGCTAGTGGTGATTTCATCTAACTCTGCAGTGGAGCTTCTGATCAGTGGACTCTTTTTTGCTGATGTCATTTTTAAGAGAGGAGGGCTCTTCCTAATTTTTCTCTGGACAAAAAGTATTAATCAACTAATGTGAGCATACTCCTGGAATATCTTTTAGCAGCTTTGGAATTGCTGATATTCCTCTTTCATTATTGAGTGTTCAGCATTCATTCATGATTCTAATCAACCTGTTTCGACTTATACTACTTATATAACAATTATAATATTTATTCACTTGTTCACGGAAGAAGCAAGGGAAGCTTCTTGCTATACTCCTTGAGAAAGTTGCACACATTCTGCAGTGCCGTTCAAATTATTTGAGAATCAACATCCTGAGATAAAACTGACAAAGCAGTTGGGTTTCCTCCTAATTCAATGATGATGCCTTTAGTAGTCACTTCTCCTTTTTTCTTTGTTACTCATATTTAGTACTTCAACCTAAATGCAGAGCAGAATCACAATTCCCTTTTGTAAGAACTACTTTATTCAGTATTTTATTCAATATTTATATTGTGTTCATTTATTTTAATGTCTAGAGAGATCATGTTAATATTCATAGGGGGACTGATGACTGAGCAGGTGAAGTGCAGTTTAGGTTAAATGATCCTTTGTAGTGCTTTGAAGGAAACCGCAGGGTATGACGTTTGTATTGAAGCTCAACTCCTCTCTGGCAAGCCTCCAGAATCCTGACACGTGTTTTCTGCCCAAAGTTATTCATTCCACAGAAAATATTAACAGAAATTTGCCTGAAAATCTTGGCATACCAATATCTGTAAGGGATGTATAAAATTAAAGCTCAATAAAATTTCAGAAGTAGAATATTTGTGAGGTACAATTGTCAGGGCTGTGAAGTTTTCGCTCTTGCTTGATTCTTCCTTCCTTAGAAAATCGTGGGTTATAAAAGACATTTCCCAGAATCACTGTGCAAAAGTGAAAGAAAATGAGTAATAATAAGAAGTAAAAATAAAAGTCAAATAGTTTGCACCTTTATACTTTAATCTACATTCATTTCTTCAATTCTTTCTGTGTCCCTTAATAATCTAAAGCCGAATTAAGAGCTTTCTCATAGAACTCCAGTGGTTCTCACTCCTTTATTTCCACAGTTTTTAGTGTTAGTTTCTAACATGGACACAGGAACATAGGATTTGACTGTTCTGGCCTTACCTGGTTACAAGAATAGGCTTGTATCAGAGTGGTCATTCCAGTTCTTCCTTGCAGCCTGGTAAATATAATGACCTGACTTTGGTGGAAGTTCCTTTTGCATCTTTAGTCCCAAATGTCATTCATTTTGTGGTGGCTCTATACATGCCAAGAATCTGGAAAAGATTTGAAACAAATATGCAGACAAAACCAATAAAACAAAACAAATATCAGGATATTAGTATTATAAACTCAAAACAGATAAAATTTTGGCATAAACTAAAGACTAGAAGAGCTCCAGAGGGAATCACTGCCACTATTTCTACAGGGTTAGTCTGTTATGTCATCAAAATACACAGTAAAAGGTGAGACTGGTTCTTCCTCTTGCAAGAAGCTGAGGAAAGGTCAAAAGGGGACTTAAATAAAAAGGTAGGCTTTTGTAAATGTGTGTACTTTCAAGAGGTATTCACTAAAGATTGCCTGAGTTGGGAGTGGAAGTAGTTGAAGAATCTAGTAGTGTTAATAATTAACACTTGTTAAATGAAGTAGAGAGTCACCTGGATATAAATACAGCAGAAAGAAAAAAAGATTATAGATCTCTTGTTTAAACACAGTTATCATTTTATCTGGCTTGCATAAGTAATTACTTTATTCATATTCCCAGGCAAGTGCTTTATTAATTTGGATTAAAATGAGTTAGAATTACTTGCAAGAAATTCTTTGATATTATTTGGAATGCTAACATTTGTGACGATTGGAGAATGATTTGATTCCTCTGTTTCATTGGCACATTTTTAGAGATTCCTTAGACTTCAGGTTCATGAGCTATCCGAGGAGAGATTTTCACTACTTTTTCTTTTAAAGCTGAAGAAACTGGGGCACTGGGAATTTCACATACTTTTGGGTAATAAACTGAGGAAGAGGAATAGTATCCAGTTTTCTTCCAAGGTCAAGGTTCTTCTCACTGCACTATGACTCTTGCAATTACACCACAGCCATTTCGACCTCATAGAGGAGTTGTTTCTTAGCCTTTTGGGGGAGTAAATTTAGAAGATATAAAAGCTATAAATCTGTTTTAGGAGATAAATCTTCTAAACTTCTCTGCGTTATACAATATCCAGATCAATAGCGTATGTCTATCCATACTTTTCCCTTGGCTTTCAAATACAGCCTGGAATCATTAGCACAGCACCATCTGGCCTGTGGCCTCCAGGATCTGGCTTCACTGTTGTATCTTACTCTCCTTACCCATCAGAGGCTCTACTCAAACTGAACTCTGGAAACGTTTTTTCTTTTTTTTGCGGTTCGCCGGCCTCTCACTGTTGTGGCCTCTCCCGTTGCGGAACACAGGCTCCAGACGCGCAGGCTCAGCAGCCGTGGCTCACGGGCCCAGCCGCTCCATGGCACGTGGGATCTTCCTGGACTAGGGCACGAACCTGCATCCCCTGCATCGGCAGGCAGACTCTCAACCACTGTGCCACCAGGGAAGTATAATTCCTTTACAATGGTGTTAGTTTCTGCTTTATAACAAAGTGAATCAGCTATACATATACATATATTCCCATATCTCTTCCCTCTTGCGTCTCTCTCCCTCCCACCCTCCCTATCCCACCCCTCTAGATGGTCACAAAACACTGAGCTGATCTCCCTGTGCTATGAGGCTGCTTCCCACTAGCTATCGGTTTTACATTTGGTAGTGTATATATGTACATGCCACTCTCACTTTATCACAGCTTACGTTTCCCCCTCCCCATGTCCTCAAGTCCATCCTCTAGTAGGTCTGCGTCTTTATTCCCATCCTGCCCCTAGGTTCTTCATGACCATTTTTGTGTGTATGTGTGATTCCATATATATTTGATAGCATACTGTATTTGTTTTTCTCTTTCTGACTTACTTCACTCTGTATGACAGACTCTAGGTCCATCCACCTCACTACAAACAACTCAATTTCGTTTCTTTTTATGGTTGAGTAATATTCCATTGTATATATGTGCCACATCTTCTTTATCCGTTCATCTGTCGATGGACACTTAGGTTGCTTCCATGTCCTGGTTATTGTAAACAGAGCTGCAACGAACATTGTGGTACATGACTCTTTTCGAATTCTGGTTTTCTTAGGGTGTATGCCCAGTAGTGGGATTGCTGGGTCATATGGTAGTCCTATTTTTAGTTTTTTAAGGAACCTCCATACTGTTCTCCATAGTGGGTGTATCAATTTACATTCCCACCAACAGTGCAAGAGTGTTCCCTTTTCTCCACACCCTCTCCAGCATTTATTGTTTGTAGATTTTTTGATGATGGCCATTCTGACTGCTGTGAGATGATATGTCATTGTAGTTTTGATTTACATTTCTCTAATAATTAGTGATGTTGAGCCATCCTAGACTTCCTTGTAGAATACTTTACAAAATCTATTTTACATCTTTTAATGGATGTAACCATCTTTTAATATTTTTATTGTTAAATGTTTTAATAATATTCTTAGAATTTCTGCACTGTTAATTTCCCAACCTGCTTGTTCTTTTAAGAATGCATTTTTTCTTTTCTTATAAATGATTTTAATTCCTTCTATGATTTTATATAAATACTGTAGACATAATCATTTTATATTCTACTCACATAAGAGTTATTTTAATGGATTTCGAATGCTACCTTTCTACTGAATCCCAGGGATGATATACTGATTCTATGTTTTAAAATGTTTTGTCATAAGCTAATGTTTTTTTTTGTGGTACGCGGGCCTTTCACTGTTGTGGCCTCTCCCGTTGCAGAGCACAGGCTCCGGACGCGCAGGCTCAGCGGCCATGGCTCACGGGCCCAGCCGCTCCGCGGCATGTGGGATCCTCCTGGACTGGGGCACGAACCCGTGTCCCCTGCAACGGCAGGCGGACTCTCAACCACTGCGCCACCAGGGAAGCCCTATAAGCTAATTTTTGATTGGGATTATTTTCCTTTATTTTTTCCAATGAGAATGCATTGTGTTTTAGGTTGTAAGAGTATCTCTTCAGAATGATTTTATATGTATTTTGATTCATTCAGAAGCATAGTGTAAATCAAATAATATAATAATTTTGTGGCTTAAGATTCAGGAGCAATGTTGAAGATCTAACCTTGAAAAGAAAAACTGTGCTTTTTATAACTAGCCTAAAAGTTATCAACAGTGCAGATTATGCAGCTGTGGGATATGGCCTACAACATCAATGATAGCAGAATGAAATAAGGATAACACTGAATACTCAATACTACATATTTAAATGAGACATGGCGCCTCAGTAACAAGATGTGTCTATGCGCGTGTGTAGGATTTCATTTTGTGTGTAAGTGCATGTGTATAATGGAATTTGGAAAATCTGAGAGTCTTGAGGGAGCTGGTTGTTCTATAGTAGTGTGTGTGTGACAAATTAGGACCTTGAAATTATTACTTTAAAAAACTGGAAACACAGGCACCTTTATAGAGGTTTTTTAAAAAAATTATTTATTTAATTTATTTATTTTTGGAGGCATTGCGTCTTCGTTGCTATACACGGGCTTCCTCTAGTTGTGGTGAGTGGGGGCTACTCTTTGTTGTGGTGCGCGGGCTTCTCATTGCGGTGGCTTCTCTTGTTGCGGAGCACGGGCTCTAGGCGCACGGGCTTCAGTAGTTGTGGTTCATGGACTTAGTTGCTCCGCGGCATGTGGGATCTTCCCAGGCCAGCGCTCGAACCCGTGTCCCCTGCATTGGCAGATGGATTCTTAACCACTGTGCCACAAGGGAAGTCCAAAACACAGAGCCACCTTTAATGCATTAGAAGTATGTAGAAGAGTGACTTGCCAATATTAGTTATTTAATACATGGTTTCATATTTGCATAGATAAGGCATGAATACAACTATTTTTTAAGTAAAAATAATTAGGGCAAAAATAATATTTACAAGCGAAAAAGTTAGGCTGTGACTATAATTTTCCAGGCAAAAGATTCACTAAGCTAGTGGTAGTGGAGATAAATACTCAGTTTTATACTCAGGAGATTTTACAGAGGTCGAACTAAGAGGATGACATGAAATTGGTTGTAAGATTAAAGAAAAGAAAGAGCTTAAAATACTGATTTTTGTTCTTGTTTGTTTGCCAACTTGTGATAAAATCAGATATTAAAGACATTTTGGGGAAGGAAATTAGAGACCAATTGGGGCTTTATATATTTAAAGTTTCTCCAGGAACTTTAAATACATGGAAGACTATAACTTGCTAGAAGTGTATATCATATAGGCAGATGTTAAATTTCTATGAATGGATCATATTTCCAGGATAGCATATGGGTGGGAAAGTAGGAAATGGATAGGGGGAGGCTTAGCAACTGTATGCATATTTGCACAAATTGAAAAAGAATAGTTCAACTAAGAAGAAACTGTCCAAAATAGAAGAGCTAGGAAATTGTTATATACTAAAAAACGAGATAGGAGAGTTTAAAAATATAGGGATCTAGATGGAAATGGTGAATCTTTTAGATAACTTGAGTAGAAAAGAGATTTAACAAGAGCTATTTGATTTGACATGTAAAAAGATCTTGCTGATATTTATAAAAAGGGTTTCTTCTTGGGTAGAGGGATTGGTGTTTACTGAAGCGGTTTGAAACATTGGAAGTCCCAGAACTTCTAGATATAAGAGGTTTTATTGCTGCAACTCATCTGGAGCAATTGGCAGGCTTGGGACTACATCATGCAGCACTTTGCATGAGACTGGAAAAACATCAATGTCCTTATTAAATAACAGTGCTGGAAGTATGTGCTGCAAGATATTCTTGAGAGGGTGATAAAGTAAACCTTCTCAATTCTTAATTGTGGAAATAGAGGCATTACATCAGATTAAGAAATTATGGGGCTTCCCTGGTGGCGCAGTGGTTGAGAGTCCACCTGCTGATGCAGGGGACACGGGTTCGTGCCCCGGTCCGGGAAGATCCCACATGCCGCAGAGCGGCTGGGCCCGTGGGCCATGGCTGCTGAGCCTGCGCGTCCAGAGCCTGTGCTCCGCAACGGGAGAGGCCACAACAGTGAGAGGCCTGCGTACCACAAAAAAACAAACAAACAAAAATTATGATTAAGGTAAAAGGAAGCGTTATGTACATTAATGTACATTAAGTACATTTGTTGCATTAGAAAATAATAAAGTAAAACTATTTGCGGGCTAAAGGGAAGGAGGCAAAACATCAAGCCCAGGAGTCTAAGACCCACAATGCACAGGGTTACATTAACGTGCAAATGAACTACAGGGAGCCATTTTAGAGAATTATTCGACTTGATAAAAGATTATCTAAGATGAAACCACCACATAATCTAAAGTAAATCTTCCCCTTAATATACACTACTCACATGTGCATGTGCAGACACATACATTTCTTTGGCACAGAGGTAGAAGGTAGTACTGAAACTTCTAGGTGAATGTCAGTGATGGTCCATTGGTCACCTGGAATGGCCACCTTGATCTCTTTAGCACCTGACTCGGCTGTTATTGTACATTGGATCTGAATTAAGTTCTTCTCAAAGTGAGAGGCAGACCCTCTGGACAGAGACCCAGCCTTGTAGTGTTAAGAGAATGAAGACACAGCAGGCACCTCACAGCAACAGCTGTTCCACTGATCTGTAAAAACAACAGGAGTTTTATAGTTAATGAACTCTAATATTTTGGTGCTGGATAAGATTAATGTACATGAGCTATCCCACCAATGACTGTAGATTTCACATATATGTAAATTAGATAAGATGGGTTGAACAGTTTAAGATGGGGTATCCTTCATTGTATGAAGGCAGCTCTTGGCTGTGTACTGAGGTATAATTTACACATATGACCCCCCTCAACCACATAACCTACACACAAGCACCACAAACACACACTTACCCATCAAAACAGAGAACAATTAATGTTGAAATTAAAGAGAAGAGATAATTAAGGGAGCAAATTTACAGAAGAGTTGGGTAGGAAATGAGATCCAAAGTGTAGATGGAGAACTAAATGTTACAGAGGATAAGGGTAACCGTTTTTTCTGGGAGTTGAAAAATGGAGTAGGTGTTATAAGAGTTAAGTCCAGGTGAGATTATGTGAACCTAAGAGATGCCGTATATAATAGTTTGTACTTCTTTGAAGAGGCAGACATATCATCAACTAAGAGGGAGGGGTAAGATGGGTGGAGAAAAGTGGATAGTGAGAAGAGTGGAAAAGACTCTGTGGCACAAAGAATGCCAGAAGAACCTGAAAATAGGCAAGTAAAATAATGTTTTTACAAGGTAAGAGGCTATCCATTTATACTAGTGCCAATAAGCATGGTAATGAGATTTTCTCTAACAAAGCTTAGTGGTATAAGGTTAAGAATTAAATTGAGTGGTCTCAAGAGGCTAAAGTTCAAGATCTTTATGTGCAGACAGAATTATTTTAAGTGGATCAAACACCAATTTCATCTGATGAACTGTGCCCAGGATTAATGCAGTTTTCAGCTGTTTCATGGAACACTGATTATATTCCTCTAATGTGCAATGGTGTTTTTGTGGAGAGCCCTGAATTGTTACCTTCTAAACACACAGCAGAAAGAATAACCAGAAATTGACTTTATGTCTAATTATACTAATTTTAAAAATTCTAAACATATTAATTCATCCAGTTGACTTTTTTCTAAAAACTTCATTTAATTCTAAATCTGCATTATAAAATTTGTACATGATTCAAAAATACTTAAGATAAATTCTGTAGCTTCAGATGACTTAATATAATATGAAGTAGAATGATAAACTGCTTTGAGATCAGAAGACCATCTGATTGTAACGTTTTGTCACTATCACTCTTATACAAAGATTTCACTGAGGAAGAAAAATGAAAGTCTCATAGGTGACAGAAAATAGTAGTGTGCTTCCTATTTCCACAGTGTTCTTCAAGAATGTGCTAGAAAAATGCTTTAGAGCAAAAATGCCATATAAGGTAACACGGAGAAGTAAAATATTAGTATATGCTTCAAACAGACTTAGGGTGCACAAGAGAAAATCAGAAAAAAAAATTCTCTAGGAAATTAAGTAAAAGGAAAACGTGATTTTCTAAAAAGTTTAAAATACATTCCTGTTTATTTTCACCTAGCTTGTGACTCCCTAAAACTAGTCACATTTTATGCTCTGCCCAATCCGACAATTCCTCCATGGTCTTCTGCATCCATTCCTCTTTATCTCTGCATGTGATCTTCCCTCTGCTTGCACATCCTCTGTCTTTCCACCAATTTCTTTGCCAGGGTACACTTTAGGCATCATGGCAAGAGTCACCTCTTCCAAGAAGACTTCCTCATACTGCTTACACATCTGTCTGAGCACATTTTACAAATCCATGCCCCACTTGAATAATCAATCCCCTGAGGATGGCAACTAAGTCGTTTTCCTGTCTAGATTCCCATGCTTTAGCATATGAAATTTCACATTTTAAGTGATCAATAAATAATTTGTTGTATGAATAATTTATAAAAGAAATTCTGCATTAAGTTTTGGAGGGGATATTAAGCATATCTTCTAGAGATATTTCTAGAAATAAATATTTAAATATGTAGATTATCAGTACTTCCCTGGCAGTCCAGTGGTTAAGACTCTGCGCTTCCAATGCAGGGGACACGGGTTTGATCCTGGTCGGGGAACTAAGATCCCACATGCTGTGTGGCACAGCCAATAAATAAATAAATAGATTGTCTTATGCCTTTTATGCTGTTTACCCACACCCAGGTATGCTGACATCTTTGCTGTTCCGTGAACACACAAAGTGTACGGCACCAGTTGAGATATCTATCTGGACTGTTTTCCTTAGTAGCCTCTTAGCTACTTCCTCCACTCCCCACCAAGTGTTGCTTAAATTTACCTTTCCAATGAGACCTGCTATGATTCTTGTGTTCAAAGTTCCAGCCACTACCCTCCCCCCATCCCAACACCCCTGTTCTCCCTAAACTTACTCACCACTTTTGTTTTTGTTTTTCTTTTTCTGCAGCATGTATCAGCATCTAACATGCTATAATTTATTTATTTTTGTTATTTTTGTTGCTGTTGAATTCTGTTTCCTCACTAGAAAGTAAGCTCCATAAGGGCTGGTAATTTTTTCACTTAAGTTAACAATTGATTTTGTTAATAGAGAACAGAAGAACATTGCTCATCATCCAGTTTTATAAGGGTTAAGTCATAACCCATTACAGTTGCCCACCTACAGTGCACCCTGAGAGGAATTCAGGATGAAAAACAGGATGAGGCACTGTGTGCTTTGGAAAAAAAAAAAAAAAAAAAAACAAAAAACCTTAGATAGTCAGATGCGTATCTCAGGGAAGAATTTCAATGACCCCAAATTCTTCCATCTTCCCACACATAGAAAAGCCCTAAAATCATTGGCTTGAGATATGTGTTCTTTATGATTAGCAATAATCTTTTACCAAACAGTATACTTGACTGCATGTATTCCCTAGTCAAAAAAATATAAACTGGCCTCTCCCCTACCCTACCTTTTTGGAGCAGTTCCTCAGACCCAACCGAGTGGCTATCTCCTAGGTTACAGTCTTCAGTAAAACCCTGAATGAAACTTAACACACAACTCTTACATTGCGCCTTTTTCTTTAGGTTGACAATCTAAATTCTTAGAATAGTGTTTGACATAAAATACACACTCAATAAATATTTATCAGTTGAATATATAGAAGAACCACCCCCGCTCTAACCCCATTAGATTGTATTTTACTCAAATAATTCTTCATTTTATTTTCTTGTTTGACCTTTAGATAATCTGCACAGAGGGTTAGGGAAGGTGACATTCAAGATAGAACCTCACTGAAGTGACTGACACAAGAACTGCTTTGATTTAGGTGTTTCTTTACTCTTAATTCATCTGTTTCTTTCAGACACATCTATACAGAAAATATTTACTTGAACATATTCAGTTATTTCCCTTCTACACTACATCCTATTTAAGCATCTGCAACCACAGCTTTGGAAGTAAATGTTCATTACACCATCCCCGAAAAAGATTAATCAAGTATGATTAAGAGAAGTCTTTGATAGCCAAGTGCAAAATATATATTTAAGAACTGGAGCTTTATTATAATAAATATTAGGAATTTTGTGAGATATTGAGTAAATATTACTAACTGTGCTGAAAATAGCTGTGTTAGATTTTGTAAGTGAAGCTGGAGGATGTAGAAGCCCATAGATATTTTAGGAAATGTTAACCACCTTGTTTACCATTCAAGTCTTTCAAAAGAGCTAGTTTGAAGTCAATTCAAAAAGGAGTAGGCATTCACTCAGAGAAAATATTCCGCTGATGGTTAGCATAGAAGTCATTTTTACTGCAAACTTGTGGAACTTATAATTCTCATTTTTGTGATTGTGGAAATCACATATAATGACTCTCATTCAAATTTAGCATAAAACACTGGTTTCAAACTTCTACTTTCTATTCATCTCTGTCACTTTACTTTTTATTTTGAAAGCCAGGTAGACATAAATTGAATTTGGCGGCTAGTGAGGAAATGTTTGTAAATCATAAGAAGAAGCCCAATCTAAATTTAAATCAGTATACCGATATCTTGAGTAATAAAACTAGTACATGATATAAATTTCATTTCACAAAGGAGCCAAATTAAAGCAACTGTAGTTAAAATGTGAGTCTCTTTGCATATTCCTCCTTTTTCCAGTGATTGGAGAAGGAAATATTTGTTTCCTTTGAAAAATACATTTTTTGGAACATTTCATAATTGTTTTATGATATATTTACATATGTCAATAATGAATCTTAGTTTGCATTAAAGTTGTAACAGACTTTTTTTCAAACTAAAATCAATGTTAAAAAACTGATAGTTCTGTTCAGTTCAGTCAACTTTGAGAAAGAATGCCATGCAAAGAAAAACTTGGCTTTGATAGTGAGGGTTAAGACATGGGGGCATTACCTTGTTAAAAACAAATGTTCTATTTATCCTAGATTATATAGATGATGGATTGAGCTAATATGATTGCTTACTCTGACACAATGAAAACCAGAGTTTGATAAGGTAAACTTTACCAGAGATATGCAGCCTCAAAGACAGTTTTCAAATAAGAATGATCATATGTAAGACCTTGGCTATTAAACCAGTCTCTCAAAAGATCTGTTATGAATCCTACTCCAGAAAATGCAATGAAGCAGTTTATGGAAAAAAAAAAAAAGTCAACTGTTGTTTTAATTCTCTTCTCCCTCAATTGGGAGAAGAGAATTGGTTTCCCTACCAGTTGGAAACCAAAAGTGTTGTTTCTGAAAACTGGTGGTCACCCTGGAGTCAGACTAATATGGGTTCATATTCCTGTTGTTGCAATTTATTATCTCTTTACTCTTGAACAGCTCACTTTGGCTATAAGTTTATTCATATGATATATGGAAATGCAACAATACCTAACTTTTAAGGGTGCTCTGAATTTTAATGAGATAATGTTTACAAAGCACTTGATACAATCCAGCTTTCAGTAAGTAAATCACTATATGTACGTTAGCCATTACTTTGATTATGATGATGACTACAGCAGAACTCTCCTGTTCCTCCCTACCCACTATCCAAAAGAGAGCTCCAGGACCCAGAATGTCACTTTTTTTTTTTTTAAAGGAGTATGTCAAACTCAAACCTTTTGAAAATTTTTATTAAAGAAAAAAATCAGCCAATGTGAGGCTGACTCAACTTTCACTCTAGGGAAAGTCACTAGGATAGCCTGCTTCAACTCATTGGTTTTGTTCCTCATGCTATTTTGCCAAATTACTGCCATGGTCCCTTTATAATATATTTCTTGATTTTGATACATGGTTATTGTTTTGAAGATGGTGCTATCAACCAGGTGTCCCTGAAGAGTTTGTATTAGTACATATTGTTTAGATTTTGTATGGTTATTGAGATTTTTTTCCACTTCAGATACCCACCATAAACTTTGAACTGTTTTTCTGGGAAAATTATCTGCTATGCAGAGCATGACTTAGTTTTCTTTCAAGTACCTTACACCTTACAAAATACTATACCATATTTCATCTTTTTGACATCCTAATATAGGATGTAATGGGTATAAGTGATTCTGCCCCAGCCTTTTCCAGTTCCTATGTCCAGGGACCAAATTAATCACCTTTGATTCCCCTGCAAACATTTGGAAGTTGTCCAATAGATATTGAAATCTGGGTGAAATTATATTTGCATACTCATAATGATAGATTTTGTGGCATGATTGGTGAGTCAAATATTAAGGATTTCATTCTTTGTGCAGATAATCTAATTTTAAACTCAGTGTTATGTCCATGACCATTAAATGCATCCCTATTAAGGCACTTTGCCAGACAATGCCACGGGTCACAAGGTGATTGAATGGGTAAGTATGAGTCTTTCAACACTTGGGTGTTCTATTGTGTCATTGGTATGCTTGAAGGAATGACTTCATCACTGTGGGAGATTCTTGAAATTTGGAGCATTAAAACAGGCATTGTGAATAGTTTTTATTTTCTTCCTTAAAACCCACTCGCTGTCTTCCACAATTTGTAGTGTGGGGAGCAGTAGCAAACTATCTCCAGAACTGCAAAAACAGTATATACTGTTGGTTGGACAACCCCGGGTGGCATCTGAAATAAGTGGAGAAAAGAAGGAATTGCAATAACCTGTGAATCTGTTGCTTAAATGGTAAAAAGGATTGTGCAGTTGTGATTAAATCAAGCATCCTGAGATGGGGAGATTATCCTGGATTATCCAACTGGGCCCAAATTATAAGAAGGAGGTAGGAGGATCAAAGTGATAAGCAGAAGAGATTCCCCCAACCCCCGGCTTGAGTGAGCCGGAGCCCCCGAATCAGCGGCTCCTTATGATAAGCAGAAGATGTGACAATGGGACCAGATCTTTAAAGTAATGTACTTTAAAGATGGAAGAAGGAGCTACAAGCTAAGATGATAAGCATCCTCTAGAAGCTGACAAAGGTGAGAAAATAGATTCTTCTATGAAGTCTCTAGAAGGAATGTGACTCTGCCAAAACTTTGATTTTAGAGAACAAATGTGTATTGTTTTAAGCCACCAAGATTATGGTAATGTATTACAGCATCAATAGGAAACTAATAAACTGGCTTTGAAGAGGAAGAAGGTGGCCATAAAACAGGGAATATGCTAGACTCTAGAAGCTGGGAACAACCCTCTTTGACAGCTAGCAAGAAAATGGGGATTTTGGTCCTTTATCTGCAAAGGACTGAATTCTGCTAATAACCCAGATAAGAAGGATGTTTATTCTTCCCCAGAGCCTTGAGAAAGGAACACAACCCTGCAGACTCCTTGATTTAACCCAATGAGTCCCATACTGTACTCTGACCTTTAAAAATATAAGATAATTTTGTGTTGTTCTAAACCAATAATATCAATACACCATTAATCTGGCCCAAATCCTAACAAACAGACAGACAGAGAAACAGACATGCACACACACATACTCTTTACTAGGTAAATTTCTATTCAATCATTAAGACTCAACCCAGATATCCTAAACTTCAAGACTTTTCCTGTCTATGACCTCATGTCATGAGTAGCCTTATGGAGGAACCCATGTGACAAGGAACTGAAGCTTCCAGCCAAAAACCCCATGTGTGTGCTTGAAATCAGACCCTCCAACCGTTCAAGGTTTTAGAGACCGCAGCATCTGCATAAAGTTTGAATGATTCTCATGAGACACCCTGAATGAGAAAAAAAGCAGCTAAGATATTTCTGGATTCTTAACCCTCAGAAACTGTTAGATAATAAATGTTGGTTGGGCTTCCCTGGTGGCGCAGTGGTTGAGAGTCCGCCTGCCGATGCAGGGGACGCGGGTTCGTGCCCCGGTCAGGGAAGATCCCACATGCCGCGGAGCGGCTGGGCCCGTGAGCCATGGCCGCTGAGCCTGCGCGTCCGGAGCCTGTGCTCCGCAACGGGAGAAGCCACAACAGTGAGAGGCCTGCGTACGGCAAAAAAAAAAAAAAAAAAATGTTGGTTGTTTTAAGCTATTAAGTTTTATGGTAATTTGTTGTAGCAATAGATAACTAACAAAGCCCCCAAATGTTAAGAGGGACAGTTAGTATCTGGTTAAACCCATCAGCTTTTGAGACTTCCTTGAGTTAAAAATATGTTAGTTGACTTTTCAATGTGATGTTATTTCATTCACCATTCTGTTCAGTGTTTTCTGAACATTTTATATAATCAAATTAGGATACCAAATTATGGAATTCATTTACCATTGTGTCCTTATATTATCTCAACTAAAACCAAAAGCTAAGTAAAATTCAAATAATCAAAAATGTGAAATAAAAACCAACGTTTTGGGCTTCCCTGGTGGTGCAGTGGTTAAGGATCCACCTGCCAATGCAGGGGACAGGGGTTCGAGCCCTGGTCCGGGAAGATCCCACATGCCGCGGAACAACTAAGCCCGGGCACCGCAAGTACTGAGCCTGCACTCTAGAGCCCGTGAGCCATAACTACTGAAGCCCGCACGCCTAGAGCCCATGCTCCGCAAGAAGAGAAGCCAGCACAATGAGAAGACCGTGCACCGCAACGAAGAGTAGCCCCCACTCGCTGCAACTAGAGAAAGCCCACGTGCAGCAACAAAGACACAATTCAGCCAAAAATAAATAAATTTATTAAAAAACGAAACAAACATAAAACAAAACAAAAAATAAAAACCGTTTTGTTGGTTTAAATTCTAGCCACAAATAATTCTACTTTATGCCAAATCATGTTTGTTGTTCTGATAATAAAAATATAAAACTTTCTTGGTAAATCTTAAAACATACATCAATACACAAAGAACAAAATTAAAATGCAGCATTATCTAAAAACCAAGAAATAATCTTCGAAAGCACTTTGCTTTAGCCTCATTCAATCCTTTGAAGTCCTGAGTAGAATAAATTGTTGAATAAGAAAGAATTCTTTCTCTCTGTCAGAAGGTTTTCAAGCTTGGGTATTGGTCTTCTCCTGCCTCAGACTCAGATTAGAACATACATCATGTTCTCTCAGGACTCCAGCTTACTAACTGCAGAATGTGGACTTCTCAGCCTCTGTAATCACATGAGCCAATTCCTCATAGAAAATTTTGTGTGTGTGTGCATGTGTGTGTGTGCGTGTGTATCTCGTATTGGTTCCATTTTTCTGGAGAACCCAAACTAATACGACATTGACATGAGATGATATTATCTGAAAAATTTTAATAACTGTTGCTTCATTTTTTATAAGTACATAAACACACCTGAAATTGAAAATAAGTAAAATAAATCTGGAACAACAGTTATTTGATCTAATGAAAAATCTAAATAGTGAAACAGGGAAATTCAGTACTTACTTTTTCATTAAACATGAAGTTTCAATTTTTGAGCTCATTGCAGGCCAAAAATTATATTACAAAAATTAAAAACAATAATTACCCAATAAAATAAATAAAATAGTAGTCGCCTGCTCAATCCATATTTCACATGAACATAACATAATTTTCCACATTTCTCATTGATACTGCCAGGTAGCAACCAGCAGCTGCCTGTCTTACAGTTTCCAACAAAAACAATGGTTTAATTGATTGGTAAACCAAAGGACAGGCAGCATCAAATAGCTACTCCTAGTTACTCACATTTTCATGACCACCCTTAATTGAAATAAGAGTGTTACCTTGAAACGATATTTACATAGATTAGAAATTTAAAGTGAAGGTCAAACAAATCTACCTTGTCTAAATTAAATAGTACTATTAATAACAATGACAAAAAGTTAATAATTCATTAATAGTAGCTATTTAAACTACTTTAATAACAATAGCATCTTTTTATATAAAATCATATGAAATGTCACACAGGTTAGGGAATTGGGGTTATAGACATTAACAGGGACTCTGCACTAACAGGATTTTATGGTCATCTTACACATAAAGGAATACAACTTGAGCAATTGCCAGGACAAAACAGGAAATTGTACAAGATACAGGGGTGGCACCTATAAGATGCAACTGTGGATAAACATCAAGCATTGGAGTTGGGGACTGAGAGGATTCTGGGACACCTTACCTGTTGCATACTTCTTGCTTTATCTTTTCTCTGTATATCTGCATTATTTTTTTCTTTTCTTTTAAGACAGTCTTTTAAATCTATTTTCAAACCACATCGTAGACACTGGACACTTCATTGTGTCCAGAGATAGACTCACTGGTTGTTTTTCAGTGCATATTTCATATTCCTGGGAGAGGGAATATCTGATAATGAAAATCACAGCTTGGTTTGTGTACTCACCCCTTTTCAGCTACCAATGCCCAGGTCAGGAGGCTGGGACCATACTTTGCATGTGTGACCAATGCCTGAGGATCAAGGTGCATTTTTGAGAGAAGAAGGGATATTTTGTGAACTAGATCCGTACTGCATGATTCCTATAAATGCATGCATATTTAGGGGAATTTTGAATCATATATTAATTGAATAGATCTCTCAAAGCTTTAGATAATGTTTTTCAGAACTAAGTGTGCTGTTAAAAATGTCTGTGAATTGCATAGGCATGATTCTAAATTGAACCTATGGACTACTGAAATGTGAGCCTTTACTCAATAGAGATGATCACTACAGTCAATATGGGCTCAGAAAAACTTTTTTGCCAAACTAATTTGGCTGCTTTCTTTGATGGAATTAATAAAATGACATTAAGGGCTTCCCTGGTGGTGCAGTGGTTGAGAGTCCGCCTGCTGATGCAGGGGACGCGGGTTCGTGCCCCGGTCCAGGAGGATCTCACATGCCGTGGAGCGGCTGGGCCCATGAGCCATGGCCACTGAGCCTAAGTGATATTACAGACAGAATATACAATATATACAGAATATACCCTTCCCCCTCCCCGTGACTTGAAGACACGGGGAGGGGGAAGGGTAAGCTGGGATGAAGTGAGAGAGTGGCATGGACATATATACACTAGCAATGTAAAATAGATAGCTAGTGGGAAGCAGCCACACAGCACAGGGATATCAGCTCTGTGCTTTGTGACCACCTGGAGGGGTGGAATAGGGAGGGTGGGAGGGAGGGAGATGCAAGAGGGAGGAGATATGTATGTATAGCTGATTCACTTTGTTATACAGCAGGAACTAACACACCATTGTAAAGCAGTTATACTCTAATAAAGATGTTAAAAAAAAAATCGATGTAACAAAGAGTATTGTCAAAGAACACACAGTGAAAGTAATAACAAATACTCCTTTTAACACGATTCCATAATATTTCATTTTCAGCTCAAATTATAAAAATAATAAAATAACCTTACAAAATAAAAAATATTAAATGGCTTTGTAGCCAACATAAAGAGACATAGAATGTATAAACCAAAAACGAACTTTAACAAACTTTTTGTTTGTTTGCTATTTCTTGTTTAGCTGCCTGATGGAGATCTCTGAACATTTGTAAAAATGGTGAGTTCTTCTTTTACATCAGTCATTTATGAGTTATAATTATAATTTGAATTTTACAGTTTAAATCACGAAGAAAATAAATCTTATATTTTAGGATTAATCCTGAAAGGACTATGCAGGATTAAAAAATAGTAGTGGTCTCTTGTAAATAGCCAATAATGAATGTAAATTCAGTCCTTATGCCACAATGACAGGGAAAATCTGCAGTCTTTTTATTCATTAAAAAATCCATTCATGCTAATATTCTTTCACATATTCAAAAGATAGCCAAGACAGAAAGTGAAAGAGAAACAGACTTTTCCTGCTTAACTCAACACTTTAATCGTCTCCTTTCAGCTTCTTTATTTCCTTTCCATAAATTTTTTATGGAAGTTAGCTTGTCTTTAACTAAAGAGGATATTTGTCCACCAATAGTTTGTGTCAAGAATTTCACCTGACTTCACGTCGAATAATAATAGAAAGCAAGAACTGTCTTTCCTAAATGTACTCCTCTACCAGGTGTGGTAATGGTATGCCTAATGATGACTGCTCCCTGCTGAGTCTTGCCTAGTTTGGTAATTAGCACTCTCAGCTGTTATCTTGTAAATGAAGGGATCCTAGTGAGTCACTTCAAGACACAATAAATGGATGAGATATCTTGTATGTCATTTTTGAAAAAGCTCATTCATAGGGGAAGGCACATTAGGTGGTAAGTAAGGTTCAGCAGGACAATTTATCTAAACATGATCTAGTTTTGTTTGCAGCCAATCTTTTCAAAGTCAAATCTTGGGGCCTGCTAATTGGAGTTTTCATGTTCTTCCTTGTTCTACCTTAAAACTAATAAAAATAGAGCAAAAAAGCTCAGAGATTAAAGCATATATGTGCTAAACTTTTGAATATGCCCTTAATTGTAGTGGATACTAGGCAAAGAAGAAATAGTATGTTAAAAAAAGATTTTATAATCTGAGAAATATGTTATAAATTATAACTGAAAATTTGCAGCCCTGCTTTAAAAGAGGATTATACTTGTGTCTTTGAGAAAACTATTAATTCATTTAGTGTATTTTTGTGAGTCTTTGCTTGTTTTATTTTTAACCATTTATAGTGTTTTTTTTTTAATTTCTGGATTTTTTGCAAATACTGCAAGATTTTCTCAGTGGAATCAGGGATGGAAGATAATGCACATCAAAGCAAAAATTACACCGACAATGTTAAACAGGTAAGGAAGACTTTATTCAAGACTATTTCAATAGGGGAGAGAGTCCAGAACTAAGTCGGAACTTAACTCCAGTGAAACAGGTAGTGGTAGGGTTTTAAGGGCTGGAGTGAACAAGTGGAAAAGTACTGGAGGGTGTTAGGCCATCTGGATTTGATAATCAGCTTTATCTTTATGACAGGAGGTCGTTTTGCAGCTTGGAATAAGGCACCCATCAAAGTTAGGCTCCTAGCCTTCCACAGAAACTAGGAGATAGGGGTGCTGTGTCCTTTGATAATTACATTTCAAAGAGATGGCTCCTAGGTCTTGGAGAAAGATTGGAAAACTGGTAAGAGGCTATAAAAAGATATGTACATACATCTCAAAGAAGCAGAGAAAAATTTTATAAGTTTTCTAAAATAAATGCTTTAAGAAAAGGGAGATGAGGAGCTTCGAGTTAGGAAGAAAGCCTGTTTAAAAGGTAGTCAAGTTATGGAGAATATTAAGGTCTTCTGGGACCTTCAGTCATGGGGCTGAAGAAGGGTACACTAGGGACTTCATCTTTATTTTCAACGTTTAATTTAAAATGTAACTAAAAAATATGGGAAAATGTTTTAATTTGTTAAAGCTTTGAGATGTTGATTATATTATTCATTTATGATCGTTTTAATATTAACTATTACATATGTTTGAAATACTACAAAATATTTAATATGCTAATTCCCTGTCAGCCATAGAAAAAAATGAAATTCTGCCATTTGCAGCAATGCGGATGGACCTAAAGAATATTATGCTTAGTGAAATAAATCAGAGAAAGACAAATACTGCGTGATATCACTTATAAGTGGAATCTAAAAAATAATACAAACAAATGTATATGCAAAACAGAAACAGATTTACAGACACAGAAAACAAACTAGTGGCTACCTAAGAGGAGAGGAAGGGGAAGGGGCAAATTAGGGGTATGGGATTAAGAGGTACAAACTACTATACATAAAATAGATAAGCAACAGGGATATATTGTATAGCATGGGGAATTACAGCCATTATCTTGTAATTAGTTTTAATGGAATATAATCTGTAAAAATACTGAATCACAATGCTGTATACCTGAAACTGGTATAATATTGTAAATCAATTATACTTCAATCAAAAAATGGATGTTCAAACATTAATAAAAAATTATAATTTCCATTGTAAATTTAATAAAATGGGCTTACCCTGTTCTGATAAAGTTTTATCATTATAAACATTCTACACATAAATTCATATTGTATTTAATTTGGTCACATAATATGTGGGGAGATTTATTTGGCTATTTGACATTCAGAAATAATACTGTTAAACCCAGCTATCATTTTTAGTACTTTCTATGAAAGCTTCTACAATAACTTACCAGCATTGTCTCATTTAATCATTATAATAAATATTAGCTCAGGTTTACAGATGAGAGAGAAATTAAGGTTTGTCCAAGGATACAAAGAGAGTACAAATAATTATCTCACTCATCCTTGGCGCTTTTGACTACAGAGTACCCTGTCTCCAGACCCCACCTTCTTCCCTTTGTAACAACTGGCTTCTCAGTAAGCATCTTAAACATATATTTCAGCCCAGTCGATGACAAACACATCTAAATTCTAGGCAATTAAATTATTAAGTCAGGCTTCTTGATCCTGAATGCCTTATCTGTCTCAAAGAACAGGCTGATGTTTATAACTTTAAAAAGAATTAAATTCTACTTTTTGCTTAACCAATTCAAAATAACTCACATACTCTAAGAAAAATTGAGGATAAATTGAAAATGACACTTGAATCTCACTGCTTTATTAGAGTAGAGGAGTCGACCTTATGTTTTTGATGTACATGAAAATCATAAGTCTTAAATTCAAAACACCCTAACATTTAGATCATTTCAGGAAGGCATGCAGGATGGTGGGGCAATTAGCGTATGATCCAGACAAGCTAACCTTTTTATGTTAATGCTGTGGACATAGTCCAGGTAAGACACAGCTGCTGTGAATATTCCTTTCTTTTAGTGGTATAGCATCAACAATTATGTTTAAAACTATTTCAGAGCCAAGTATTCTTTCCATGAACAAAAACAAAAGGCTTGGCTCTCAAATTTGCTGAATGGCAAATATTTGTTCTCTTGTTTGCTGATATAGGTAAGTGGAAAGGTGTGTAGGTGAAAACACTGAGTAACGTCTTAGAGATTATTAGGTATCGTGAAATGCTTGAGAGTTTGTTTCATGAACCAGTATTCAGCAATGTAACTATTTTAGAGCTACTAATGACTGAATGAGGATGATAAGCAGTTTATGCTGGCATGCTACAATCAGCAATGTGGTATTTATGTCTGAACAAATATATTATGTACCCTCTGAAATGAAAAGGCAGATGGGAGCAGACTATGCGAGTGCTGGAGAATCTATTTCATAAAAACAAGAAAAATATGGTTTGTGAAATGGGGTAAAAATACATTTGATTAGCAGTTAGAAATCTGGATTCTACACTTGGCTCAGCTACCTACTACTAGCTCTTGAATGTTCCGTGTCCTAATTCAGAAGTCAGACTCATGCGGTGATTAACATTTCAGTGGTTCTGAGTCTTAGTACCTGTTTTGCCATTTACCTTTAAATCTCGGTAATTATATCTTTTAAATAGTAAAACAATAGTCATTTTCTTGAGAGATGGCTTTGAGAATTAAATGAGATAGTGTCTTGAAAGTACCGTGCACAGTGCCCTGTATACTGCTCTCAATAAATATTAGCTGTTATTGTTTTTAATAGAGATGACAATCTTTGTCCCGGTATCTAATAATATTTTGCATAGGGTCAAAGATAAAAATGGATTTTAATTGGATTTATAATGTTAGGGGAATGTTGCAAAGTAAATTAAAAAAAAAGCCATCATCCTGTTAAACTTCTATTTAGTTAAAGCCCCAGTTTATTCAACTTTCCATGGGGTGGATCATATATTCTCTTTAGGCAGTCTATTGTGATTTATGTCGGAATGGCATAAAATGTATACCAGGATGGAACCTAAAAATATACTTGAATATAAGGATTTTACCATAATTAGCCTAGTTTTAGACATTAAAGTTTCTGTTGGCATACTTTGGTCAACTTAGCTCTTCTAATTAAATGGTATTTTCTCCCTCACTGTTTATGAGGAGTTACTTCTATAGTGTTCAGCAGTAGCAACTTTAACTAGGACACTTAACTGGAATATTTAGCTGTCCTTTGATACCCCCTTGAGTTTAAACAGCTAATATACCTCATACAGAGACCCAAATTCTTTACGATGAGAACTAATTAGTTGCACTCTCACTAATAGTTTCATATAAAATATTGATAGTTGATAATGTAACATTCACTGTTATAAGATTATTTCATTCTTTTCAAAATGTTAGCATGTTACACTTTTTCATTTTTAGTTTCACAGATTCCCTGTGACACATTTCAAGCTGGTGCTGTTATATAATTTTTTATATGTCATTTGATCTGTTTCCTAGTTTAGGTATTTACAGAGCTGTGACTAAAATTCAGGTCCAATTAACTTCTGGTGTTAGGAATTTATTTCACTTTAGCATGAAATTCAAAATTTCTCAACCTAAACCTGTCAAAATCTGACAAAATTGCATATCAACATTTCTCTTAAATATGCAGCATAGTGTATGTGGATTTTTAATTAACAATGTGTTGTTTGAAAAACAAACAAAAGTTTTATTCAAGAAATTTTGAAAAACCTTTCTCAATCTACCATTTGGCATTACTCCTAAATAATTAAAATTTAACTGTTAACAATCACATTTTCTCAAACTGTGATAATTTATTCTTCTAATTCCCCACCATATGTTGGTTGCTGCTATTACTTATTTCTTCTCCTTCCTTCTGTAGAAGCTGAATGGCTAACTCTAAACACAGATGTCCAGATAGTGATATGTGTTGGAACTCAGCATTCTCCTTTTATGGGATAGTACTTAATTCTTGGTTTTCATTTCCTATAAACACTGATAAGGATAAGCAAAGATAAGCTTATCACTAAAATATAATGTTGGGTAAAGGGAAATGGACAGGAAATAGTGATTCTGCTTATGTGGATGGAAAAATATTTTAAAACCAATTATTTAATAGTAAACTCATGGTATTAAAAACTGCTGTTTTTGAGAAGAATTTATAATAAATAAGCTTCATGTTACTACTGCATTGTATTCTTGAAATTAAAACAAAGTAAATTCTAATATTATAAATTATATCCTTTTAATTATGTGACAGTCAAAACAAATACTAAAGTTTCTCTTTTCACTTTAAATAAATGTACAGTCAGCCCTCTTTCAGCTCTTCCTGCCCCACTTTTATCCCCAAATAATAACCAGATTATCGTGAGGAGGGCGGAGCTCCACTGAACTACTTATAGTAGTTTAAAATAAACTACTGTACCTCCCTGAAATCTTAATGACTATTCCAGGAAGTACCCTGAATATAAGAGACTAGTTCTCATTATATTAAATATTAAAATGTCGGCTAGGTGCAAAGTTCTGTACCTACCCTTTCTTAACTGGAGAGTACTCTGAGACCCAAGGCACATCATTCGTTACACTCCAAGAAACCAGGAACACCACCAACCTGAACCCAAATAAGCTCTGTGTCCTTGCTCAGGAAATCAGCGTAGTTCTGTGAGAGTTAATAGTCATATTCTCTAAGAGACTATAGCTTATTCAACTTCTATTCAAGTATATAATTGCTAAGTAGCACTCAATCTCTTTAATTCTACTGGATTCTTCAAATCATACCAGAATTATCTACTGGTTTTCTTTTTTAATTTTTTAATCACATGGTTTGGGTTTCTTCTTTTTCTAAAATTCCCTGGAGTGAAGATCTTTAATACATTATTCTTCTATAGATCTAGCTATGGGTTGTCTTGGTAGGTGGAATTCAATTTTATTTTTAATGACACCTGACTCTTGGAAACACTTTTGTATGAAGAAGCTCTTGTATCTTTTTAGAAAAATAAAACTCCGATTATGGGCCATTATAACACAGTTTCATAAAATATAGCAAGTATATTTTTATTAATTTAGTAACTCTTTCATCTTAAACATACTCACACAAACAAACACAAACATGCATGGACAAAACAAAACAAAATATGACCATTAATAAGCATTTCGTTCTAAAGCAAATATACAGTGACACAGAATAAATTTTTCTCTTATTCTTTATAAAAATCAAATATAATAAATGTATTATATATTATATATAATAAATATAGAAATATTTAATTTTCCATACTTTTGGAAACTTTAATTCTTCAGTCAGAAGTTTTAATTCGTTAATTGATTTATTAACATAATTGTATCAACATTTCTGCCCTTACACTTGAAAATGAGCACAGAACTGAGCAAGCAGTTGGTATGTAATAAAATTTTACTTAATGAGCAATATAAAAATATGTAAATGCACAAGGAACAGTAAGTTAAAATCTCATGTTTTGAATGATATAAAATGAAATGATATAAAAGAAAAATTTATATCTGGATTTTATTTTGGGGGGTATTCAACTTTTCATAGAAAGCAAATTACTAGCAGCTTACACTTTGCAGTCAAATGCTCTGCCCCTGAGCTATACCCACAGAGTAGTGGTATGTTAACTTTGAATCAAGGTGACCAAACTAACAACTGTAGCATAGCATGTAATGTTTTCGATCTACTAAGTTTGAGAAAGCTTGTTTTATGGAGTCTTATGAAGAAAGTTATGAACAACTTAGAATACAAATATATGTTTATATATTTTGTTATTCTATATATTTATTATATATAAACAAATACGTATAAACACACAAATGTAGATTATAGATAATAGATAGATAGAGGATGGATAGATATATAGATAGATAAATAGATTTATACACACCCTGCCAAAGTATTTGATAAACTTCCTATCACATACAAGTCTATCTCTTGCAGAATATCGTGGGTTTGTTGCTTCTTTTATCTGAGTACTTCCTCCAATACTGTTTTTTTTTAATTAATTAATTTATTTATTTATGGCTGTGTCGGGTCTTAGTTGTGGCACGCAGGCTCTTCGTTGCGGTTCACGGGCTCAGTTGCCCCGTGGCATGTAGGATCCCAGTTCCCCGACCAGAGATCAAACCCATGGCCCGTGCATTAGAAGGTGGTTTCTTAACCAAGGGACCACTAGGGAAGTCCCTCCAATACTGTTTTTAACATAGGCCCTTTGGTGACCCACCTTCTTGGGTTTTATATGCCTGAGAGTATCCCTACTATGCCCTTACATTTCAGTAAAAGTTTGACAAGATATAAAACTGGGTTGAAAGTTCTTTTTATTCATATTTTTTAAATGTTCCTTCATTGTCTTCTTATATTCATTGCTGTGAAAAATTTGAATCCATCTGACTATTCTTTTTCTGCTGGTGATCTGCTCTTTCTTTAATGGAAGCTTATAGGATTTTTTTCTTTGTCTTTAATAACCTTAAATTTCACTATAATGAGCCTATTGGTTGACTTTTCCTTATCTTTCTTATTTTGCATTCTGTGGGCCTATTAACTTTTATTCTAGAATATTTATTGCCATCATTTCTCTAAATAGCTCCTCCTCCCCACTTTTATTTTTATCTTGTCTCTGTGATCCCTTTTACCTGGATGTTGGCACCTCTACTTTAATCTTCTTGTCTTTTAGTTTTTCCTTTATATTTACCTTGATTTGTCTTTCCCTTCTTCTTCTGGATAGTCCAGCTCACTAATTTGTTCTATAGAAGTATCCACTAAGTATCCATTAATTATTCCATTGTATCTTTTATTGTAGCTGTTAGATTTTTTTTTAATCCCTAATATTTTACTTAGCCATATTATTTTTTGTTCTTTGTTTTCTTTTCTCATATGTACATGTATCTCTTTAATTACGTTTCTAATAAACATAACAGGAGATATTTATAATTACTTATTTTCATGGTTTATCACCACTCTAAGTAATGCTTCAGATCAGTGCAATACTTTCCCCAGCCAGAAGCAGGGTGGTAGGGTGGGGCAGAATGCCTTAGAATCTGGAGGCTAAACTGTGATCTACTAGTCTTGAGGATTTGGAGATGGAAGTGAAAAAGAGTGATTGCTTAAACAGGGAATGGGATTCCAAGGTTCTACGCTAGCTAATGCAGTTGCACCGTTGCAGGGAATGTAAATTGATACAGCCACTGTGGAGAGCAGTACGGAGGTTCCTTAAAAAACGAAAAATAGAACTACCGAATGACCCAGCAATCCCACTACTGGGCATATACCCTGAGAAAACCATAATTCAAAAAGAGTCATGGACCACAGTGTTCATTGCAGCACTATTTACAATAGGCAGGACATGGAAGCCACCTAAGTGTCCATCGACAGATGAATGGATAAAGAAGATGTGGCACATATATACAATGGAGTATTGCTCAGCCATAAAAGGAAATGAAATTGAGTTTTTGTAGTGAGGTGGATGGACCTAGAGTCTGTCATACAGAGTGAAGTAAGTCAGAAAGAGAAAGACAAATACCATATGCTGACACATATATATGGAATCTTAAAAAAAAAAGTGGTTCTGATGAACCTAGGGCCAGGACAGGAATAAAGACGCAGACGTAGAGAATGGACTTGAGGACACAGGGAGGGAGAAGGTTAAGCTGGGATGAAGTGAGAGAGTAGCATTGACATATACACACTACCAAATGTAAAATAGATAGCTAGTGGAAAGCAGCTGCATAGCACAGGGAGATCAGCTCAGTGCTTTGTGACCACCTAGAGGGGTGGGATAGGGAGGGTGGGAGGGAGATGCAAGAGGGAGGGTATATAGGGATATATGTATGCATATAGATGATTCACTTTGTTATACAGCAGAAACTAAGACAACATTGTAAAGCAATTATACTTCAATAAAGATGTTAAAAAAAGAAAAAGAAAAGAAAAATTGCCCTGATTTCACCACAAGCATCACCAGCCCAAGCCTTTACAAACATTAATACTTTTTTCCCTTTTTCCTTTTTTCCAACTTTATTGATATATAATTGACATATAACATTTTGTAAGTTTAGGATGTACAAGGTGATGATTTGATATATGTGTATGTTGTGAAAAGATTGCCACAATGAGGTTAGTTAATATGTCCATCACCTCACATAATTACTGTGTGTGCATGTGTGTCTGTATGTCTTTGTGTCTGTGTGATGAGAACTTTTAAGATCTACTCTCTAAATTAAGGGGGCATTCTCACAGCTACACATGGGAGAAGGGGTATGAACAGAACTCAAACTATTTTTTTCTGATTTATGCTCCGTATAAGCAATCCCCTGCTACATATACCCTTAATTATTTGTCTACATTCTGGGGATTTCTCATAGTTCACAGTTTCTGCTTCCCTCTCCTACTCCGGGTGTCTTGATGCTTCCCTCTGTAGTTTCTTTACATTTGATGTTCGAGAAAAGAGCCAGAAGCTGGCACTAATTCACCATCTTTGTACAAACTAGCCCTCTTGATAGTTTATTAACTCATTAAAAATTTAAATAATAGTATTGTCAGTAAGCATTACTTAGAAATTGCTTGTAGCAGATACTACTGTTTACCTACCCAGCATTCTTTTGGAATTTCCTTCTCCTTTTCTAATAGAATCCTACATATATATATATGTGTGTGTGTATGTATATATACGTACACATACATATATATATATATATATATATATATATATATATACACATTTCTAATAGAATCCTACCTATATATATGTAGTTATTTTTATCTACAAAACCATGTACATCATTAAGCCAACAATTATACTTTCATCCCTTAGCTACTGTTTCTTTAAGAATAGTGTGGATCATTTGTAGAGAAGTGGATGGACCTAGAGACTGTCATACAGAGTGAAGTAAGTCAGAAAGAGAAAAACAAATATCATATATTAACACATATATGTGGAATCTGAAAAAACTGGTATGGATGATCTTATTTACAAAGCAGAAATGGTGACACAGACGTAGAGAACAAACATATGGATACCAAGGGGGAAAGGGATGTGGGATGAATTGGGAGATTGGGATTGACATGTATACACTATTGATACTATGTATAAAGTAGATAACTAATGAGAACCTACAGTATAGCACAGGGGAGTCTACTCAGTGCTCTGTGGTGACCTAAATGGGAAGGAAATCCAAAAAAGAGGGTATATATGTATATGTATAGCTGATTCACTTTGCTCTACAGTAGAAACAAACACAACATTGTAAAGCAACTATACTCCAATAAAAAATTTTAAAAATAAAATTAAAATTAAAAAAATAGAATAGTGTGGATCTATTCTATTCAATCACACATGATAGGGACTTTCCTGGGAAAGGAATTCTCTGAATGTGATGATCCACATTTTACTTAACATCTGGATTTAACACCTAGAACCGCTGCAGCCTTTCTGTTATCCTCCTGAAGATGAAGCTCACACATAAGCAGATAGAGCCAAAAGAGTTTTAGGAAGTGGATCTGAGTCCTGAAGTACTGCATCTAGTGCTATCCTACTTCTGGATTTTTATTATAGAAAATAATACATTTCTTATTGTTTAAGCCTCTTTGGAGTTTGGAATTTTTGTTACTTGACAATAAGTGCATTCTTATTGGTATGTTTAAATCAGTTTATCAAAAGGGTATTAAAATTGTGTACAATATAATGTATAATTAATCAAGTTCCTTGATGTATGAGTGTTTACTTTAATGACATATAAAATCTGTTGACTATGAGGATGAAATTGTTGAAATTGGACATCTCCCAGCCAAGTAAACAAACTAAGTTCACTGAGAAAAACACATCAAACAAAAATTTTCATCTTGTTGCTATATATTACAAAAGTGAGTTTTCTACTTTTCTAACCTATACTTAATACACAACTGTGGAACTCAGCCAAATTAATGTGTTTGTAGCTATATAATTCTAGGAAAGTCACCTACCGAATTTCTAAACTGCTTTCTGTGGGAAAACAACAATAACACTTTGCTTACTATTTGTTAATATAATTTTCCAATCAGTCCTAAACTACTAAAAATGTACTGTTTTAGAAAGGGTGTACAGATGTATGGAAGGCACATATTTTACTTCATTTTAACTTCATTTAACGAAGTCTCTTTTAAGTCTAATACCTACATTGTTTTCTGAATGCTAACAGGGAAAATTCATATGGCTTTATATTTTACAAGTGTTCCATTGTATGTTGGGCCTAGCTTCGCGGGGTGATCCAACATGTGATGAGCTTTGGTTTTTTCTTTAACCTTAATATGGGCACCAGGGATTTCCATTGTTTATATGAGGAAGAGGCAAAACAAATTAAGTATGATTATACAAAGGACCAACTTATTTCCCACTCTTATAATGCATAATAACAAAAGTCATTAAAGATTTATAAATATCAGAAAAAATTTAATAAGATAGAAAGTCTCTTAATATGTATCATCTTTCTACACACTTCAAATTTTTAAGAACAGGGACTAAGGGCTGTATCGTTGCAAGTTTATAGTTTTATTCTGACACAACTTCAGTTGCAGAAAATATTATTTTAGTATATATGTCCTTGTGTCTTCTTGTCTCTTTGCAGCCCATTTGCAAGCATGCTTTACTTCTGTTGTTAAATCTATTTGAAATGCAGATGTAAAAAATTGCTATCTATCCACTCGACTCAAAAAATATATATATTCACAGTAAGGTAAATGCCTAAACTCAATTTAATACTACTATTTCCATGACATATTTTCTATATGTACCAGTCAACAAGATATTGGATTCCTTGAAAAATAATTGAATATCTTACTCAAGATAAAGAACACCTATGCCAGATGACAGAAATCCTTTTTCTTACTGTCATATCATGATAAAACAAATTTGACAAGCACCTACTTGTCAAAGACATATAATCAAATATTAAGTTTTTTAATAACATAAATGCTAGCTAAAACTTTTATTCACTGTAATTTGATATGGAAAATTTATACAATTTTAAATGTAGGATTTTCTTAAAGCAAAAATTGTTTTTGCTATACTCCAATTCGTATAGAAGATAAAATCTTCCTTTAGAATCATACTTTCATTGTTTTCCTTTCTCATATTAAAATCACATTCTTGTGAAACTTCTATTGCTTATGATAGAATGGAAAGGATAGATGAATATCGAAGAATGTTTGAAATCTCACCCTTCAACATATTTAGATTGAAATAGCCTCAAGTAAAAACAACTAGGATAAAGCTGTACGGACATTTCAATTCCACATTACTTTATATTACATTACCCTGTATTACATTACTTTAGTTCCAGAACCCTGATATACATAGTTTTCCATTGGGACCAAGCTATGAAGAACCTTACTCAAGATCTAGTACACCACTCTTTAAAATTATCTTAATTTGTATGCTGTGTTTGAAAGCATGACACATAAAGAACAAATCTGTGAAAAGAAAATTCCTGATAAGGTAGATAACACAAAGAATGTTAAAGCTGAAAAAGGTTTGTTTATAAGAGGAATATATGAGGAACATGTAGGTGCAAAAAAATTGGTCCTAAGAATTCAGAAGTGTCAAATGTATTGCCTATGAAGTACAAAAGGTATAAAAGCCATATCAGATGAAATTCTACAGCATTACCAAGGCATCACTGGCGTGTCACTGTTAGTTTTATGATGTGCTTAAATCTTATCAATATTTATGCTATCAAACATCAGCTATGTTCTGATAATTCAAATTTTTATACCAATACCAGGTTCCCCTGGCAACACACTGAGTTCTAAAATTGTGTATCCAGTTGATATTGAATATTGCCATCTGAATGTCCCCATAGAAGATTCAGATACAGTATGATCAAAACTTAAATCTTTAGCAATCTATTAAGCCTGATCTTTCTGCAGTATTCATTAACTCAGAGAATGATACCATTATCCATTCAGTCTCATAAGAAATGGATTTTTTAATCTTTGCTCTGTATCTTCACATTTAATTAGTAACCAAGTCTGTAGACCCTCCAACCTAAACACCTCTTAATATAACTTTATTAAGACATATCTTTCATATCATTTAATTCATCTATTTCAAGTGTACAATTAGTCCAAAATGGCATATTTACCAAACTGTGCAATCATCACTATGAATCAGTCCTAAAACATTTTCATCAACCAATAAGATATTTCATGTCCATTAACTTTTTTTTTTTTTTGCGGTACGCGGGCCTCTCACTACTGTGGCCTCTCCCACTGCGGAGCACAGGCTCCGGACGCGCAGGCCCAGCCGCCATGGCTCATGGGCCCAGCCGCTCCGCGGCATGCGGGATCTTCCCGGACCGGGGCACGAACCCGTGTCCCCTGCATCAGCAGGCGGACTCCCAACCACTGCGCCACCAGGGAAGCCCTCCATTAACTTTTAATCTCTGTCTCCTTGCCCTCCTTCAGGCAGCTACTAATCTACCTTCTGTCTTTATACATTCTCAATATTTCATATAAATAAAATCACACAATATGTGTGAGGCTTCCTGTTTTTAACTTCTTTCACTTAGCGTAATGTTCTTGAGGTTCATCTATAGCCTAGCATGTTTCAGTAGTTTGTTCTCTTTTGGTACTGAATACTATTCTCCTGCCTGGATATACCACATTTTGTATATCAGTTCACCAGCTGATAGACAATAAGTTGTCTCCAATTTTTGCCTACTTCAGATTCATTTTTCTCTTTTTAATTTAAGTATAGTACACTTAACATAAAATGTACCATTGTAAGCATTTTTAAAGGTACAGTTCACTGGCATTAGGTAAGTTCATATTGTCGTTCAGTCTTCACCACCAGCCATCTCCAGAACTCTTTTCGTCTAGCAAAACTGAAACTCTATACCTATTAAACATTAGCTCTCCATTTCTCCCTCTTTCTAGCCCTTGGCAACCACCATTCTACTCTGTCTCCAAATTTGACTGTCCTATTTAACCCATATAAGTAGAACCACACAGTATTTGTCTTTTTGCGACTGGCTTATTTCACTTAGCATAGTGTCCTCAAGGTTCATCCACATACTAACATGTGTTAAAATTCCCTTTCTTTTCAAGGCTGAATAATATTCCATTATATGTATACACCACATTTTGTTTATCCATTCATTTGCTGATGGACACTGGAGTTGCTTCCTCTTTTTGGCTCTTGTGAATAATGCTGCTGTGAACATAAGTGTACAAATATCTCTTTGAAACCTTGCTTTCAATAATTTTGGTTATATACCCAGAGATGGAATTGATGGATCATATGGTAACTCTATTTTTAATTTTTTGAGGAGCCACCATAATGTTTTCCATAGCAGCTACACTATTGTACATCCCCACAAACAGTGTACAATTGTTTCAGTTTATCCACATCCTAGCCAACATTTGTTATTTTCTGGTTTTGATTTTTTTTTTCAATAATACCTATTCTAATGGATGGGAGAAGGTGTTTCAGATTAATTTTTGAGTGAGTTTTCTAACCACAGTTATTGAAAGAGAGTGAAAAGAGAGACATTGGAGATATTGCAGGTTCCATTATAGATCACAATAAAGCAAATATCACAATAAAGTGACCATACAAACTTTTTGGATTCCCAGAGCATTTAAAAGTTATGTTTATGCTACACTGTAGTGTATTAAATGTGCAATAGCTTTATGTCTCAATTTAAAAATGCTTTATTGGGCATTCCCTGGCGGTACAGTGGTTAGGACTCGGTGCTTTCACTGCCGAGAGCCCGGGTTTAATCCCTAGTAGGGGAACTAAGATCCCAGAAGCTGCAAGGCACAGCCAACCCCTCCCCCCAAAACAAAAAACAAAAACCCACTTTATTGCTAAAAATATTAACCATAATCTTAGTCTTCAGTGAACTGTAGTCTTTTTGCTGGTGGAATGTCTTGCCTTGATGTTGGTGGCTGCTGACTGATCTGGGTGGTGGCTGCTGAAGGGTGGGCGGGCTGTGGCAATTTCTTAAAATAAGACAGCAGTGAAATTTGCTGCACCGATGGACTCCTCCTTTCATGAACGATTTCTCTGTAGCGTGCAATGCTGTTTGATGGCATTTTACCCACAGTAGGACTTCTTTCAGAACTGGAGTCAATCTTCTCAAACCCAGGTGCTGCTTTAGCAACTAAATTTATATAATATGATTAATCTTTTGTTGTCATTTCAACAATTTTCACAGCATCTTCACTAGGAGTACCTTCCGTCTGAGGAAGACACTTCATTTGCTCATCCATAAAAACAACTCCTCATCCATTAAAATTTTATAATGAGATTGCAGCAATTCAATCACATTTTCAGGCTCCACTTCTGATTCTACTTATCTTGCTGTTTTCACCCCATATTCCACTAAACTCTTGAACTCTTTAAAGTCATCCATGAGAGTTGGAATCAACCTCTTCTAAACTCCTATTAATGTTGATATTTTGACTTCTTCCCATTAATCACATATGCTCTTAATGGCATCTAAAATGAAAACCATTCCAAAAGGTTTTCAATTTACTTTGCCCAGATCCATCAGAGGAATCACCATCAACAGCACCTATAGCTCTAGGAAATATATTTCTTAAACAATTTTGAAAGTCAGTCTTGAAAGTCAAAATTACTCTTTGATCCATGGGCTACAGAGTAGATGTTGTGTTAACAGGCATAGAAACAGCATCAATCTCATTGTGTATCTCCATCAGAGCTCTTGGGTGACCATTGCATTGTCAGTGAGCAAAAATATTTTGAAAGGAATATTTTTTTTTCTGAGCAGTAGGTCTGAACAGTGGGCTTACAACATTCAGTAAACCATGTTGTAAACAGATGTGCTGTCATCCAGGCTTTGTTGTTCCATTTATAAAGGCAGAATTCTTAAGGGCCCTAGGATTTTCAGTGGTAAATGAGCATTGGCTTCAACTTCAAGACACCAGCTACATTACCCCCTCACAAGAGAATTGGCCTGTCCTTTGAAGCCAGGCATTTTTTTCTCTATAGCTATGAAAGACCTAGATGAAATCTTCTTCCAAGAGAAGGCTGTTTTATCTTAATTGAAAAACCTGTTGTTTAGTGTAGAAACCTTTATTAATAATCTTAACTAGCTTCTGGATAACCTGCTGCAGATTCTGTGTCAGCCCTTGCTACTTTACCTCGCACTTTTAAGTTAAGCAGATGGCTTCTTTCCTTAAACCTCATGAACCAACCTCTGCTACCTTCAGACTTTTCTTCTGCAACTTCCTTACCTGTTGCAGACTTCATAGGATTGAAGAGAGTTAGGGCCTTGCTGTGGATTAGACTTTGGCTTAAGGAAATGTTGTAATTGGTTGGATCTTCTCTCCAGACCACTAAAACTTTCTCCATGTCAGCAATAAGGCTGATTTACTTTCTTACCATTTACTTCCTGTGTTCACTGGAATAGCACTTTTAATTTCCTTCAAGAACTTTTCCTGTTTGGTGCAAAAGGCCCTGCTTTCAGCCTGCCTCGGCTTGTGGCAGGTCCTCATCCCTAAACTTCATCATTTCTAGCTTTTGATTTACAGTAAGAGAAGTGAGACTCTTCCTCTAGCTTTTGATTTAAAGTAAGAGAAGTGAGACTCTTCCTTTCACTTCAACACTTAGAGGCCATCATAGGGTTATTAGTTATCCCAGTTTCAATATTATTTTGTCTCAAGGGATAGAAAGGCCTAAGGAGAGGGAGAAAGATAGACAGACAGCCAGTAGGTGGAGGAGTCAGAACACATGCGATATTTATTGATGAAGTTCTTGGTTATAGCTGCATGGTTCGTGGCCCCAAAACAATTATGATAGTAACATCAAAGTTTACTGATCACAGATCACCATAACAAATATAATAATAGTGAAAACGTTTGAAATATTTTGAGAATTATCAAAATGTGACAGAGGGACACAAAGTGAACAAATGCTGTTGGAAAAGTGGAGCCTACAGACTTGCTCAAGGCAGGTTTGCCATAAACCTTCAATTTGTAAAAAGCCCCACAATATCTGCAAAGCACAATAAAGCAAACCACAGTAAAAGGAGTTGTGACTTTAAAGTGAAGTAGGTAAATAACATATGGAACTTTTGCTGATATGTTGGCAAACATTAAATATAGGTAAACCTTTACTTACTTAAGGATAACTATAAAAGGTCAAAATGCCAAAAATAAAAGGAACAAAAACAAGATTTCCTTGAAGCTCTATTAGCTTAGTATTTAAATTGTTTTTGCTGACACAAAACACAAAAGTTAAAAAAGAAACGACCAAAAAATATACACATTTCACTTTGGATTTTATAAACTAGTACTATGTTCTTTTTAATTAATTACTAAACACTTATTTTCAAATGACTGTCCTTCAGGGATTTCAAACATTTTACTTTTATCACGGAGTCCTTTTTTCAAGATCATGTTAATTGGAGAACAGTTCCATAGACACTTGCAAATTTGCTGTAGGTAAAACAGAAATTGGATGCCTAGCACCCGAGCCCACTCTGATGATGTCTAAAGCAGGTAGTTCTGTAGAAGTTCTGTGCTCCTGGATCACAATTTGAAGCCCAACACACTAGGCCATGGTAAAAAACAAGATTAGTTGTATTAATTCATTCATCAAATAATTTTAAGCAATTTTATGTATAGTTAACTAATTAAGTAGAAAGAATGACACGGTTGGCAAAAAAAGATAAGGCTTCTGCACACAAGAAAGAGGTGTGCAGTCTTGTTGAGGGAAATATATGCTAGGCAATAAATAAATACATAATAAATATGTGGTTACAACTGAGAAAAGTACTATTAAGAATAATTGTATTGTTTGGGCTTCCCTGGTGGCGCAGTGGTTGGGAGTCCGCCTGCCGATGCAGGGGACACGGGTTCGTGCCCCGGTCCGGGAAGATCCTACATGCCGCGGAGCGGCTGGGCCCGTGAGCCATGGCCACTGAGCCTGCGCGTCCGGAGCCTGTGCTCCGCAATGGGAGAGGCCACAACAGTGAGAGGCCTGAAAAAAAAAAGAATAATTGTATTGTTTTATGAAAGAGGGAAATTTAAACATCCCAAGAATAGCAGGGAAGGTTTCCCCGAGAAAGTATATGTTGACAGAGTTCTGAATAGGTTGAGTATAAAAGACGTTCCAGATCACTTAGTTGAAGTGAGAAAAAAAGGAGTAGAGGAAACAGAAGAGGCATAGGGAGAGACTAATCAGGAGGCTATTTCAGGAGCACTGGTGAAAAATAGCAGGAGTTATTAGTGGTGGTAAGTATAGAGAAAAGCAGATGGAAACTAGAAAGCTATTTGGAAAGTAAAATGAATACTAAATAGTAAAGGGTAGGTGATGAGAGATTGGAAAGTTTGGACATACTAATGTGCAAAATACATTCTTAAACCAGGATGCAAAAAATCTCAAATTAATTGCAAAATCATAAATAGTATACACTAGAAAGTTTGAGATCAGATATAGTCTGTTTAACAAATATTGAGTCAAAGAGCAGGACAGCATTATTATCACAGATTTCTTCCAGAAATAATCTATGAATTAAAGGCAATGGAAAGGGGCTTCAATCAAGATAGTGGAGTAGAAGAATGTGGAACTCAGCTCCTCCCACAAATACATCGGAAACACATCCACAGGTGGAACACTTTTCACAGAATAACTACTAAATGCTGGCAGAAGAGCTCACTTAACCAAAGGAATCAGAGCAGGACCTCAGCCCCTGGGAGGGAGCTGTGAAAGAGGAAAAGTTCCTTCACCCCGGGAACCTCCTTAACTGGCTGGGAGATCAGCCAGGACAGAAAGGGAGCTTCAGAGGCTCAGAGGAGAGAGCACCAAAGATACATACACTCTAGTGTTCATAGCTGCACTATGAACAAAACATGGAAGCAACCTAAATGTCTATCAACAGATGAACAGATAAAGAAGATGTGGTGTATACATACAATGGAATACTACTGGGCCATATAAAAGAATGAAATTCTGCCATTTGCATCAACATGAATGGGCCTAGAGACTATCATACTAATTGAAGTAAGTCAGACAGAGAAAGACAAATACCATATCATAATCATTTATAACTCTATAGCATAGGGAACTATATTCAATATCCTGTAATAAACCATAAACCACTGCCAAGGTGCCAGTGAAAGAAAATTTTAACTGTTTAAAGTTGTGTGGGCACTATCTGAGCATGCTTATTTCCCTTAAGTAATATTAACTTTGTAATTTTGTTATTTGTGTTTTGTTTTAAAACTCTAGCCAATTTGATAAAATTGATAGTCTGTTCAATTTAATTTTGCTATTTTTTGATTATAAAAGAGGTTAAAAGCAGACACAGTATGATCATAGTAAAAACATTACACAATGCAGCTAAATAATGTACTTTTTAAAGAAAATCCTACTTTCTGTCATTAACATTTTGGCATAGGGATTTCCAGATACTCTGCCATAAAATTAGCAGCTTTTGGTATTAATTAAACTACTTGAGATTTACCTCTTCCCCACTTTCCTTCCACCCTCCTCCCACCCTGCAACCAGACCAAAATAAACTCCTAAATCAAGCTGTGACAAGCCTATTTTTTCTGCCAACAATTAAAAACTAGTGCTCAGCAATGAAATTTGAAACTGCGGGGTGGGGGGCGGCAACTTTTCCATTATGTGCATCACAGGAAGCAAAGAAAATGAGTATATAAAGAAAAAATGAAAAGGCAGAGATGAAAGAGATACAGAGACTAATAGTCTAGTTGTCAAGGGAAAATGATGGAGTCAATTTAGCTGTAAGGTCTGTGTAGTCACCAAAAACTAAGTTTAGATTAAGTCAAGTGTGTCCTTGGAGCTCATATTAATCAGTCTTCCTAGTGAGCCTTAGAGTTGTGACGGTTTAGCAATAGCCTGGAGCTTGGTGATGATAGCTATTTGACCATGCACCATTTCTACAGAAGAAATAATATGATTTGGTACAGAGTTATTGAAGATATTTCTTTTTATCAAAGAGCTTTTACTTGAGTTATTTGTAATTTTCTGTAGTGCATGTGTACAGGTATGTGTGATTTTACATCACAAAATAATATATGGACCAAATAAGTAATTTAGATCAACTTGTTTTATAAGAAAGGTAATGTTCCTGTAAGTCATATTAAAATATAACTATGTAAGTAATAAATGTGTCTAGAATTATTTTCACTAAGTTTTTGTCAATGAACTCTTGTTCAAGTAATTTAGAAGGGAAATGTGTACTTCCATATTTACAATATTTTACTTTTTTCATGTTGGGGTTTTAAAAGAAAACATTAGATATGGGAGTCATATTGAAAATCAAAACATTTATCACTTTTGGTGTGGTAAATCTGAACTGGAGAGACTGACTTAGAACCCTAGGTGGAAGCAGCCTTTCCATGCTGCTGTGTATACTCACCCACGTCTAGAGCTTGGGATCTGTCCATGAGGGAGATTGTATTTGTAGAACATACAGCACTTACCTAATTTTATCCAATGGGATATGTTGCCTCTCTCATATTAGAACACATATAAAAAGGCAGAAAGGGAGGAATCTTACAGATGTGGTTGTAAGAAAGCAGATCCTCAGTTTGGCGTAGGGGTTCTTATTTCTCAGAAATGGGCTTGTTAAGGTATCCAATTTTCAGCTATCTAAAAAGGAAAAAAAAAAAAAGAAAATGGCGGGGCACCTGAGAATAGCAATACTGTAACACTTTATTAAACAAGAGAGCTCAAACCGATGCATTTTAGATTATCACTATTCCACTAATGAATTAATTTATACATGGGGAAAAGTGTGTGAGGAATGAAAAGAAGGATTGGAGGTGTTTCTCATGTAAGAACCATCATGGAAAAAAAGAAACAGTTGCAGAGGGAATCCTCAAACAAAAATCAAAACTATTTCCTCTTCTTTAATAACAGCTTATTATTTATTTATTTATTTGCCCCATTTATTTTTAAAATATATTTTATTGAAGTATAGTTGATTTACAATGTTGTGTTAATTTCTTCTGTACAGCAAAGTAGTCCAGTTATACATACATATACATTCTATTTCGTATTCTTTCCCATTATGTTTTATCACAGGATATTGAATATGGTTCCCTGTGCTATACAGTAGGACCTTGTTGTTTATGCATTCTATATATAATGGTTTGCATCTGCTAATCCTGACTCCCAATCCATCCCTTCCCCAAGCTGCTTCCCCCTTGGCAACCATAAGTCTGTTCTCCATGTCTGTGAGTCTGTTTCTGTTTCGTAGATAAGTTCATTTGTGTCATATTTTAGATTCCACATATAAGTGATATCATACGGTATCTGTCTTTCTCTTTCTGACTTACTTCACTTACTATGATAATCTCTAGACCCATCCATATTGCTGCAAATGGCATTATTTCATTCATTTCTACGGCTGAGTAGTATTCCATTGTATAAATGTACCACATCTTCTTTATCCATTCATCTATTGAGGGATATTTAGGTTATTTCTACATCTTGTCTATCGTAAATAGTGCTGCTATGAACATAGGGGTGCATGTATCTTTTTGAATTAGTTTCTTCCAGACATATGCCTAGGAGTGGGACTGAACAACAATGTATTTAAATCCAAGGAAAACCCATGTCAAACAGTTAACACACTAGATGGAGCTGTTGTTAATTGTAATCAACGTTAAACCATGGCTTTTGTGGTATAATTATTAGGATCAACAAATAATCTAAATATCATTAAGGAATCCACTAACATAATATTTCCATTTAAAGAATATGTGTTATCACATGAACCTAGTTACTGTGATATGATGAAAACCTGGTAAATCTATGGGATGAACAAAAAATAAAAGTTTTAGCATTCATCTGAATCAAATGTGTGTGTTCAACTGCAGATATATGTCTGTTATACGTACATAGAGTAAGACCCAGAATCCGCATCACTAAGTTAGTGTCAGAGTCAGATTGGAACCCAGTGATCTGGTGCTCAGAGTTCCTTTCAATATACTCCTTATATCACATTCTGCTTCTAAGTCAAAATTGTATTATTGCTTCTGTGCATTCAGAGATTGAGCAGTCTGAAAGAGTTAATGCTTTTTTCAAAGTTGTCTCTTTCAAATTGCTTAGATAATGTGATAAACTATTCATAAATAAAATATTTTACTTAGCTGGTATTATAGGGAATTTACTCCTTGTTAGAGATGTGCAAAGATCTTGAGCCTTCCTGTCACCAATTCATTTGAAGACAACATGAGTATTTTTGAAGAAGCCCGATTTAAATAGAAGTTCAGTGAAAGTTGAAGTCAGTCTGAGGGACTCAGATGTTAAAATATGTACTTGTATTTCATGTGCACAACTTTTCCGTAGCCTGCCACCCCTAATAACAGAGTGTGAACGTGGCATCTGGGTAATAGTGTTATGTCTTAGAATTATTTTTTCAGCTTTCGCCACACTTCAGGAAAAAAAATATTCATACTTATATTGGAGGAAAAAATTTTAAATGAATGGAATGTGTTGTATACGTTTTAATGATTAATTCTTTGGGAGATCTTTCTTTATCATCATTCAGAAATGAACAATGTTTTTATATTTGTATCAAATTTTTATTTCAAGCCTTATCACTAAGTTTATTAAAACTGTCACAGTGAATGTCAACAAATGGTAAGGGTCTCTGCTGAACAAATAAACACAAACTACTCTTTATATCACTCATTTAGTCCCCAGCTTGGCCTTCATAACTTTATGTTGGTGATGACAGTTGGTTTTGGTGTGATTGATGTCACCATGGTGACCATATAATCTCCAGTGGGTTGTTTTACTCTATAGCATAGATTATGGTTGTTTAAAATGATTATTATTTTCCCTGCTTTATGTCACAAAGAACACATATATAAAACTGATTTTTTATTTTTATTTTTTTTGCGATACAAGGGGCTCTCACTGTTGTGGCCTCTCCCGTTGCGGAGCACAGGCTCCAGATGCGCAGGCTCAGTGGCCATGGCTCACGGGCCCAGCCGCTCCGCGGCACGTGGGATCTTCCCGGACCGGGGCACGAACCCGTGTCCCCTAGCATCGGCAGACGGACTCTCAACCACTGCGCCATCAGGGAAGCCCCTATAAAACTGATTTTAATAACATACATTACCATGGCATTTCTTTATTGGATACATAAAGACTGAATTCCTAATTCTCATTTTATACATTTATTATTTATTAAAAAATTGATTATTCATCCAGGTAATAATTTTATCAAACTTTGAGTATGAACAAAAAAAAAGTACAAACAAAAAGAAGGACGAAAACAAAGTGCAGGACATACAAATAGAGGAATCTATTTGGGTTTCTTGAGAATGCAAGTATTATGATAAACATGTAAAAAAAAGAACATGCAATAATGAAAACTTCCATGGGAGTATCTCAGTGTCAGAGAAGCAGAGTCAGAGGGAAAAATTGAGAAGTTATTAATTTATGTAATGAAAAAAGAAGTAGAAAGAGGACTTTCATTTTCAGCTTCTGCAGTTAGAGTTGCCACACCTGTTTCTATAATACGAAAAATCTAAACAAACTGAAAATCAGTAACTTTTCTTGTACTCATCAGATAACTGACATTGCAGGGCAAACTGCCACTCTGAAATCCAGAGCAGAAGCCACAGGGGCCATAAACTGATTGCAATACTTAAATGATAAATTTGGACAGTTTCTAAAAATTGTATGTACACTAGCATGAGAGTGAGAAACTCATGGGAGTAACTGTTTTGGGAGGGGGCAGTGCATATTTTCTTGGGTTTTACCTACAGGAGCCCCACCTAAGTTTCCTGGTGAAAATCCAGAAAGATCCCCTTATGGCTCAGGCAGGGGAGAAGAGTAATCCTTGTGAAATATGACACGGAGGTCTCCATAAAAATGGCCTACTCCCCAAGGAAGACATGTTACCAGACTCTATACTATATGATTCCAGCTATAAAACGTTCTGGAAGGACAAAACAATGATAGCAATGATAATAAGATCAGTGGTTGTCAGATTTTGAAGGGTGATAGAAGGTTTGAATAAGTGAAGTATAGGGGAATTTTTAGGGTGGTGAAACTATACTGTATGATACTGTAATTGTGGATTCATGACACTATGCGTTTGTCAAAACTCATATATCTTTGTAACACTGAGTGAACCTCAGTGTATACAAATTAAAACAAGTCATTTAGGAAGTCAGAGGGCCCCAGGATGGAATGTACACTGTAAGAAGAGAATATAACTGTATTACAAATGTATGAAATAATCTCACTGAAGGAGAGTAGAGGAAAGATATAGATCTAAATTACTGGAAATGAGCAGTTTGTAAGACTAAAGGCAAGAGACATTGTACTAAGTAATGTATTCTTGTGGATGATGTTATTTCCCAAGGGAGTACAGGATGACAATTCTGATACCATTATATATATTTATGGGAACTGAACAATTAAGCAAATGGATGGCAAATTGTGGGAGCCAGATTTCCCACTCTTAGTGTGGGAGGTTACAGATAAGGAAGGGAAGGGGGCTAGAAATGTCCACAGAGTCACAGGTTATAAGTTAGAGACATCAGTATGAAATCCTATTTAGCTATATATTGATACAGATGGTTACATATATAAATATTTATAAATATGTGTGTAATATATGCATATTAATATATGTATATATATTTCCTTGCTCTGTCTTCTGAGAAGACCTAAAATCAAGAACACCCTAGTAAAAAGGATCTCACCAAATGTTAACTCTTAGTTTCTACTACCATTCAGAAGTAAAAGGATCCAGCGATTGTGGTATAAAAGGCTGATTCTAGGACTGGAGAAGGAAATATCCTAAATGAACATGAAGCATCTTGTGGTGCTTGAAAGTAAGAAAATTATAAAAAAATAAAACAAAAACACCTCATAATGATGGGTGTATCAAGGGAACCGAGAACAAACAGTGCCTAATGGACAGAGATGGAACATCAAAATAAAGTAATATTGGATTGTAACGCAAAGTAGAAAATAAATATCATAAACCCACACTAATATAAACACAGGAATGAATAAAGAATTGGGTTGAATAGACAAATATCCCATGTGGAACAACTCTAAATAATTTATGTAGATGCTCTTCCCTCTGTGAGGCAGAACATAACTCCTTCCTCACTCTCAAGTGCAAGCTGTACATGGTGACTTTCTTCCAAAGATTACTTAATGAAAAGCGGGAGGGAAGTAATGTTACAGTGGAGAAACCTGAATAAACACAACCACAGCCAGGTGATCAAGGCCAACATCCACAGTGATAAGTCATATTGGTATGAAGTGATGAAAATGGCACTTCATGGTCTTCCTCTCAAAACTGTATACTCCTAGTCTAACCATGAGAAAAAAAACAGAAAAGTTCATATTGATAGATCTGACCAGTACTCCTCAAAACTGTCAAGGGCATCAAAATCAAGAAAAGTCCAAAAAAACTGTCATGATCAAGAGGAGACACGACAAATAAATGTAAAGTGATAACCTGGCTGAGACACTGGAACAGAAAAAGGACTTTAGGGAAAAACTAAGGTAATCTGAATAGAGTATGAATAGAGTATAGATTTAGTTAATAATAACATAGCATTATTGGTTCATTAATTGTGACATATTTATCTACTAATATAAGATGTTAATAATAGGGGAAATGTAGTATAGGCTATATGGGAACTTTCTGTTCTATCTTCTCAATTTTTCAGTAAATATAAAACTGTTCTAAGATTATAAAGTTCATTGAAAAAAATTAAATGGAACATAAGGATGATCCCCCAAATGCAGACAGTTGGAATAATAAAGGCAAGACAAACAGTTAAGGTTTTCCAAGTTGTTTACTTTCATCCCAGATAGTAATTTCAGTTTTTATCATATAAAGGCAGCCTTTCTTATGGCCACAGTGACATAGCAACGTGAATTTACTCTCCTAATACTATGTATCTTCTCACAAATAATTACCAAGCTTTTTAAGTGTGTCAATTTGTTATTTCAAACATAATCAACATTATCAAAGGAGATAATATCAAAGGAGATAATCTTCCTTTTCAAAGGAAGATAAACTCCATACACGATCTATTCCCTGTCTATTTTTTCTCATAATCTCTCCATTTTTACTACATTCTAGTAGTGCTGAATTCTTTATCTAAAACATGCCAAAGGTTGTTTGTTTCCTGGGGCATTTCCACTTGCTGTTCCTTTTGTTCTGAATGTTTTTCTTACAGATTTTGCTTGTCTGGCACCTTCTCATAAACCAGGTCTCAGCTCTAATTGTTATCTCTACAGAAAAAACTTTTATCTGATGAACTTCTCAAAATAACAACTTCCTGTAGTCACTCACTGAATTCTATCACTGTTTAATTTTCTTACATTTTACCACTATCTGTAATTATTTTATTTGTTCCTTCATGTATGTTTTGTCTACCACTAAAATGTTAGTTCCATGAATACAGAGATGTGTTATCTAGTCCACCAAGGTGCAGTAAATATTTGTCAAAAGTATGAAGGGATGTCATTGTCCCATAGGATAAGGACGTATCTGTAAACTTCAATCTTATCTTCAGTGAGAATATAATTGAAAAACTGCATGCAAGCCATGAAGGGGAACCTGACCTACTGTCCATTTAGAAATGATCTGACCCTCAGAATGACATTGTGAGACAGATGAGTTAGCTAATATTATTCCCATTTGAATATCTCCTATATTTGAATCTCAGGATAACAGGAAAGATGGGAAGACCCTCTTTGCTCAAGGGCAAAAAAAGATAGAAACAATCCAACTAGTTTGAGCACAATAAATACGTTATCTCTCCAGGAAGGCTATCTGTAGTTTATCTGTAACTTTCAACCTTAGATGATTTCAAAGGTTTTGGTGAAAGTTCTATCATTCTTTTCTGAGATCAGGGCTCCCACACTATCTCACCATCCTGGGGAACCCATAGATCTTCCACAAGCTTCTAAAGTCCCTTTACACACTTCCTCCATATGCCCAGTCTAGGGCAGGATATTTGAAGAGCAGATCTCCATACAATCAAGGAGGGGTAGCCAGAGGTGCTAAAGGGCAAATGGAGAATTTTTTTTCTCTCTCTTATTCTGTTTGTGTATAGTGCTGAGAAAACAAAAATTCTGAGCACTTCTGAGACTCAACATCTGCAAATTCTTACAGAAACTGTCTATCTGCTCAAGAAAAGGTAAACACTACCACTTTAGTATGACTGGCAAATGAGTTTTATAGAGAAAGATTGCTCAATATTTCTGTGTTTATATTCTGTGCATGTATTTAATAGTTGATGTATGTGTGAAATACAATTTTCTGTTCATTGAACCTCTTAACATTATTTCTGTGGCAAGAATTTTTGCTCTAAATTTAAGATATTCCCAGGAGTGCTATATAGAGAGAGCTGGTGACAGAATTTTTTTTTCCTCCCTAATGGCATTTTATTTAACTAGCTAAGTGGAGGAAATCAGGATTACAAAGATTATGACATAGTTCTTGGTCTTAGGAATTGTCTTCATCCCCAGTGATCAGTTTTAGCTGATGTAGACCAAATCAATAAAACATGTTTATTTTTCTGGTATTACCTGTGGATGTAGGCTTTCTTGAGAAACAAGAATACTATTTAAAGAAAAATTGTGAAAGATAGCCCTTGATTATATCATTTTGAAACACAGGGAAGAAATAACGAAAACTTTTTACTCCACATTTATATCCCAATTCATACTATTTCTTTTCTCTCCATTTACATATAACTTTCTCAAAAGAATTTTCTACACATGCTTTCTACATTTTCCTTCCATTTTTCTTTAACTGACTCTAATCAGCATTTTGTTCCAGACATTCCTCTGAAACAGAGCTGGCAAAATAACCACGTGATTTCAAGTTGCCAAATCCAACATTGAATTACCCAGCTATTGCCAAAGTAATGCTGCATAACAGACAATCTCAGACTCTCAGTGGCTTCCAACAAAAGATTATTCCAAGGCTCATGTGCTGCAGGTTGACTACAGTAGGAATAGCCTAGGAATCTAGGATGGGCATGGATGGATGGGTGGCTCTGCTTTGGGTTGCTCATTTGTTTGGATTAGGTTCAAGCTTGCCACAAATTTTTCTCATGTTCTCTGGCCCATCTGTTATCCAAAGCATATTTTTCTTATGGTAAATGGTGATATGTTTTTGTCAAGGTGTGTAACAGGGACGAGAGAGATCAAGCCACATTGTGCAAACCTTTATGGCAATTTGCATTTATTTCTTTAAGCTCTCCAGAACTACTAGCTTCAGCACCGTCACTCCATAAGGATTGTTTTTTTCATGTCCTACACATACAAAAAGTTTCAGATTCAGAACATGCAAAAAATGTAAAGTGTTCACTATTCAGTTGTTTTTCTTCTCCTTCTATCTTCCTGATCAATTAGATATACATATTATAAAACTGAGATTACTATGACATTTTGTTTGTTTGTTTATATGAAGCAAAGCTGAATGAGTTGTTATAATGAAATAAAAAGTCATATTTTAAGGCAATGCAAGAAAAATTTAAACATAAAGTTTTTCTCTGCCCATAAGGACCCCCTCACTGCCCTCTAGTATGCATTATGCACCAGACCTCCCCAATGGAAGAAATACCTGCGCAACCATAAAGATCAATTTTTATTCTTCTGACCCTGGCCATGTAACTTCTTAGAAGATAACATTCTTTTCTCAATCCTGTAAAGAATCATGATGACCCACCACTCGCCTTGTAGGTGCAGACGTCTTTGGTAAACTTTATGTACAATGTCAATATATCATTTTCCTTAAAGATATTGATTGGTGCAGAACAGTCTGGTCAGACAACCTGGGGAGATACTGGACCACACTTAATAGGAGCTCTTAGCTTACTTACCTATTACCTTATTAATGTCACTAGCTATATTACTTGCATTTTGCCTGTTTTACAAGATTATTATTTCTTGCATTTCCAAATGTGTGACTGAGCCTCAGATAAAATTAATAACGATTAGGTAACTTGGAATCATTGACCGAATATATAGTCCTATAAGATTAATGATTGTAATAGTATAACTCTAGATATGGGAAGAAGCAACAAGAGGGAACCATTTCCTTGACCATAACAGATTAGTAAGAAAGGCAGTACAGAGGCTTGTTACTGTTAACAAGGCTTACTCCAGTAACAGCACATTGAGTGACCTATCAACCTGACCTGGGAATGAGCATTCCTGGGGCTGTGGGACAAATTGTTCACAAAATTTCTCGCAAACCTTGGATGAAATTAAGATTGAAGGGAACGAGATTGTATAATAAATGTTGCCCACCATCCAGTTCTGTAAGAATCCAGTCATTAGCCACTGCAGTCACTGGCCTATAGTACACCCTGAAAGGGATTCAGGATAAAGATCAGGATGAAGCACTTTGTGATCTGGGATGACAGACAGAACTGGCCCTCAGACAGTTAGATATTTTAAGGAAAAAGTTTATGAACCCACTTTCTTGCATCTTCCCATACTTAGAAAAGCACTACAACTACTAAGATGTCTGTTCCTGTTGACTAGCAGTGACCTTCTACTGAGATGTGTGCTTGTTTGCACATACCCCCTTTGCCAAAATCACATATATAATGGCCTCCCCCCTTACCTCTTCAGAGCAGTTCTCAATTTGGCTCAAATAAAATTTTACATTTCTTTCTTAGATTATTAATTTTTTTGTTGACAGTTTTCATTTAAATTTTTTCTAACATGGGAAATCAGCTATACTTCAATAAAATATAAAAAAAGTTAAAAATACGATAATTATACTTGCTTATTTAGAAAATCATCTGTGATCTAATTTGTGTATATTTTTCATTCTCCTTTGTTTTCCAAGATTTGCTATTCCTCAATTTTTTTTCCTAACTTATTTCTTGTGAGAAAGAGAAAAGTAGGCTCTAACAGCTAGGAGCTGCTCTTTTTTTTTTTAAATTTTATACTGGTGTATAGTTGATTCACAATGTTATGTACGTTTCACAATGTTATGTACGTTGTGTTATGTTGTTTCACAATGTTATGTACGTTTCACAATGTTATGTATGTATTCACAATGTTATGTATTGAAACGTACAAAGTGATTCAGTTGTACATATACATGTAGTGATTCAGTTATACATATACATGTAGTGATTCAGTTATACATATACATGTATCTACTCTTTTTCAAATTCTTTTACCATTTAGGTTGTTGCATAATATTGAGCAGAGTTCCCTGTGTGATACAATAGGCCCTTGTTGGTTATCCATTTTAAATATGGCAGTGTATACATGTCAATCCCAAGCTCCCTATCTATCCCTTCTGCCCCTTCCCCCCGGTAACCATAAGTTCATTCTCTAAGTCTGTGAGTCTGTTTCTGCTTTGTAAATAAGTTCATTTGTATCATTTCTTTTTAGATTCTGCATATCAGCAATATCGTATGATATTTCTCTTACTCTTTCTGACTTACTTCATGCAGCATGACAATCTCTAGGTCCAGCCATGTTGCTGCAAATAGCATTATTTCATTATTTTTAATGGCTGAGTAACAGTCCATTGTATATACATACCACATCTTCTTAATCCATTCATCCGTTGATGTACATTTAGGTTGCTTCCATTCCTGACTATTGTAAACAGTGTTGCAGTGAACACTGGGGTCCATGTATCTTTTCAGACCATGTTTTCTTCTGGATATATGCTCAGGAGTGGTATTGCAGGATCATATGGTAGCTATATTTTAGTTTTTTAAGGAACCTGTGTACTGTTCTCCATAGTGGATGTACCAATTTACATTCCCAACAACAGTGTAGGAGGGTTCCCTTCTCTCCACACCCTCTCCAGCATTGTTTGTGGATTTTTTGATGATAGCCATTTTGACTGGTGTGTGTTGATATCTCATTGTAGTTTTGATTTGCATTTCTCTGATAATTAGCTATGTTGAACATGTCTTCATGTGCCTCTTGGTCATCTGTATGTCTTCTTTGCAGAAATGTCTATTTAGGTCTTCTGCCCATTTTTTGATTGGGTTGTTTGTTTTGATAATATTAAGCTACATGAGCTGTTTGTAAATATTGGAGACTAATCCCTGTTGGTCACATCATTGGCAAATATTTTCTCCCATTCTGTGGGTTGTCTTTTTGTTATGTTTATGGTTTCCTTTGCTGTGCACAAGCTTTTGAGTTTAATTAGGTCTCATTTGTTTATTTTTGATTATATGGATCAAAAAGGATATTGCTGTGATTTATATCAGAGAATGTTCTGCCTATGTTTTCCTCTAAGAGTTTTACAGTGTCTGGTCTCACATTTAGGTCTTTAATCCAATTTGAGCTTGTTTTTGTGTATGATGTTATACAATGTTCTAATTTCATTTTTTTTACATGTAGCTGTACAGTTTCCCCAACACAATTTATTGAAGAAACTCTGTTACCACCATTGCATACTCTTGCCCCCTTTGTCATAGATTAACTGACCACAGGTGTGTGGGTTTATTTCTGGACTTTCTATCCTGTTCCATTGATCTATATTTCTATTTTTGTGCCAGTACCATACTGTTTTGATGACTATAGCTTTGTAGTATAGTCTGAAGTCAGGGAGCCTGATTCCTCCAGCTCAGTTTTTCTTTCTCAAGGTTACTTTGGCTATTCAGGGTCTTTTGTGTCTCCATACAAATTTTAAGATTTTTTGTTCTAGTTCTGTGAAAATGCATTGTTAATTTGATAGGGATTGCATTGGATCTGTAGATCTTGTGTAGTATAGTCATTTTGACAATATTGATTCTTCCAACCCAAGAACATGGTATATATCTCCAACTGTTTGTTTCATCTTTGATTTCTTGAATCAGCATCTTCTAGTTTTCAGAGTACAGGTCTTTTGTCTTCTTACATAGGTTTATTCCTAGGTATTCTTTTTGGTGCAGTGGTAAATGGGATTATTTCCTGAATTTCTCTTTCTGATCTTTCATTGTTAGTGTGTAGAAATGCAACAGGTTTCTGTGTATTAATTTTCTAATGTGCAACTTCACCAAATTCATTGATGAGCTCTAGTACTTTTCTGGTAGCATCTTTAGGATTTCCTGTGTATAGTATTATGTTATCTGCAAAGAGTGACAGTTAAACTTCTTCTTTTCCAGTTTGGATTCCTTTTATTTCTTTTTCTTCTCTGATTGCCATTGCTTGGCATTCCAAAACTATGTTGAATAAAAGTGGTGATAGTGGACATCTTGTCTTGTTCCTGATCTTAGAGCAAATGCTTTCAGCTTTTCACTGTGGAGTATGATGTTAGTTGTAGGTTTGTTGTATATGGCCTTTATTATGTTGAGGTATTTTCCTGCTATGTCCACTTTCTAGAGAGTTTTTACCATAAATGGGTGTTGAATTTTGTTAAAAGCTTTTTCTGCATCTATCAGGATGATCATATGGTTTTTATTCGTCAGTTTGTTAATACGGTGTATCACATTGGTTGATTTGAATATATTGAAGAATTCTTGAATCCCTGGGATAAATCCCACTTCATCATGGTGTATGATCTTTTATTGTTGTATTTGGATTGCTAGTATTTTGTTGAGGATTTTTGCACCTATGTTCATCAGTGATATTGGCCTGAAATTTTCTTTTTTTGTGGTATCTTTGTCTGATTTTGGTAGCAGGGAGACGGTGGCCTCATAGAATGAGTTTGGGAGTTTTCCTTCCTCTGCAATTTTTTGGAACAGTTTCAGAAGGATAGATGTTACCTGTTCTCTAAATATTTGATAGAATTCACCTGTGAAGCCATCCGGTCCTGGACTTTTGTATGTTGGGAGTTTTTTAATCACCATTTCAATTTCAGTGCTTGTAATTGTTCTGTTCATACTTTCTATTTCTTCATGGTTCAGGCTTAGGAGACTGTACCCTTCTTAGAATTTGTCCATTTCTTCCAGGTAGTCCATTTTATTGGCATAGAGCTGCTTGTAGTAGTCTCTTTTGATCCTTTGTATTTCTGTGGTGTCAGTTGTAACTTCTTTTTCATATCTAGTTTTATTGAATTGAGTCCTCTCCCTTTTTTCCTTGATGAGTGTGGCTAAAGATTTATCAATTTTGTTTATCTTTTCAAAGAACCCACTTTTAGTTTCATTGATCTTTGCTATTGTTTTCTTTGTCTCTATTACTTTTATTTCTGCTCTGATCGTTATGATTTCTTCTACTAACTTCAGGTTTTGTTTGTTCTTCTTTCTCTAGTTGCTTTAGGTGTAAGGTTAGGTTGTTTATTTAAGATTTTTCTTTTTCCCTGAGGGAAGATTGCATTGCCACCAACTTCCCTCTTAGAACTGCTTTTGCTGCATTCCATAGGTTTTGGATCATTGTGTTTCATTTTGATTTGTCTCCAGTTATTTTTCTGATTTCCTCTTTGATTTCTTCAGTGATCCATTGGTTGTTTAGTAGCATGTTGTTTAGCCTCCACGTGTTTGTGTTTTTCACAGTTTTTTTCTTGTAGTTGATTTCTAATCTCAGAGCGTTGTGGTCAGAAAAGATGCTTGATATGATTTCAGTTTTCTTAAATTTACTAAGGCTTGCTTTATGGCTCAGCATGTGGTCAATCCTAGAGGATGTTCCATGTGCACATGAGAAGAATATATATTCTCCTGCTTTTGGATGGAATGCTCTATAAATATCAATTAAGTCCATCTGGCCTAATATGTCATTTATAGCCTGTGTTTCATTATTGATTTTCTGTCTGGATAATCTGTCCATCGATAAAAGTGGGGTGTTAAAGTCCTCCACTATTATTTTGTTACTGCCAATTTCTTCCTTTATGGCTGTTAGTATTTGCTGTATATATTGAGGTGCTCCTATGTTAGGTGCATATATGTTTACAATTGTTATATCTTCTTCTTGGATTGATCCCTTGATCATTATGTCATGTCCCTCTTTGTCTCTTATAACAATCTTTATTTTAAAGTCCATTTTGTCTGAGTATTGTTACTCCAGCTTTCTTTTGGTTTCCATTTACATGGAATATCTTTTTCCATCCCCTCACTTTCAGTCTTTATGTGTCCCCTAGGTCTGAAATGGGTCTCCTGTAAACAGCATATATGCAGGTCTTATTTTTATATCCATTCAGCCAGTCTAAGTCTTTTGGTTGGAGTGAACATAGTGTTTACTCTGTGTCTTGGTGTGTTCCTCCTTGGGTTTATCCTGCCGGGGACTCTCTGCACTGGACTGGACTTGGGTGACTGTTTCCTTTCCCATGTTGGGAAGTTTTCAACTATTATCTCTTCAGATATTTTCTCAGGTCCTTTCTCTCTCTCTTCTCCTTCTGGGACCCCTCAATGCGAATGTTGGTGTGTTTAATATTGTCCCAGAGGTCTCTTAGACTTTCTTCCTTTTTTTTTTTTTTTCATTCTTTTTTCTTTATTCTGTCCTGTGGCACTGATTTCCACCATTCTGTCTTCCAGGTCACTTATCCATTCTTCTGCCTCAGTTATTCTGCTATTGATTCCCTGTAGTGTATTTTTCATCTCAGTTATTGTGTTGCTCATCTCTATTTGTTTGTTCTTTAGTTCTTCTAGGTCTTTGTTAAACATTTCTTGCATCTTCTTGATCCTTGCCTCCATTCTTTTTCTGAGATCCTGTATCATCTTCACTATCATTATTCTGAATTCTTTTTCTGGAAGTTTGCCTATCTTCACTTCATTCACTTAGTTGTTTTTCTGGGGTTTTATCTTGTTCCTTCATCTGGGACATACTCCTCTGCCATTTCATTTTGTCTAACTTTCTGTGATAAAGCTCTACCAAATACCATCACAGCAGTGCCTCCAGTCATGTTTGGATGAGTAACTGGGTGCGACAGCCTCGCCAAGCTAATACATAAAACTGCTTACCACAGTGAGTTGTCTGGGATGTGGTGGGAGTTGCATCTAACCTGGACCAGACACCCAATGCCCTGACAGCGCTGACTTTTCAAAGATTGAATTGAGGCTCTTCACTTGGATCTGCAGGTCCAGGGCAACTTGAACAACTGACAAGACAGAGAATACCAAGAAATGAGGTCATCAGCTAACAAGACCAAGGTCTAACTGACAGATCAAGAGCAGTTCCTAGGCAAAACTCAAAAAATTGTGAAAGCCCCCCAATGACTGAGTCCCCTGGAGTTTTGAACTCTTAGAGTTGTCTATACTCTAAAAATTAGTCAATCCCAGTTTAGTTTGTCCTACTCCCAGCAGCACCAGCTCCTGGATTCTGGGCTGGTTTCTGGGCTTCTGCATCTTTGCTCTGCTCAATATGGTGGGGTAGAAGGACATGCACTCACCCCTTCTTACAAGAACACCGGAATCACAACTAACTGCTGAAAAACCGTCAACAAAAAAAATGCTGGAACCTACCAAAAAAGATACCCAACATCCAAAGACAAAGAGGAAACCAAAAAAGATACCCAACATCCAAGACGGTAAGAGGGGCGCAATCACAGTAAAATCAAATCCAGTACCTGCTGGATGGGTGACCCACAAACTGGAAGTTCTCCCATGGAGTGAAAGTTCTCAGCCACACATCAGGTTTCCCAGCCCAGGCGTCTGGCAACGGGAAGAGGAGTCCTCAGAGAATCTAGCTTTGAAGGCCAGTGGGATTTGATTACCTGTAGGACTAGGGGAAACAGAAACTCCGCTCTTGGAGGACACACGTAAAGTCTTGTTTGCACCAAGACCCATGGGAAAAAAGCAGTGACCCCCTAAGAGACTGGGTCAGACCTACCTGCTACCTTGGAGGGTCTTCTGCAGAGCAGCGGGGAGGCTGTGGCTCACTCTGGGGACAGAGACACTGGCAGCAGCAGTTCTGGGAAGTACTCATTGGTGTGAGCCCTCCTGGAGGCCTCTATCAGCCCCAACAAACAGCCTGTAGGCTCCAGTGTTGGGTTGCCTCAGGCCAGGCAACCAACAGGGAAAGAATGCAACCCCACCCATCAGCAGAGAAGTGGATTAAAGTTTTACTGAGCACGACCTGCCCACCAGAGGGACGAGACCCAGCTGTACCCACCACCAGTCCCTCCCATCCGGAAGCTTGCACAAGTCTCTTAGATAGCCTCATCCACCATAGGGCAGACCAAAGAAGCAAGAAGAACCACAATTCTGCAGCCTGTGGAATGGAAACCACAATGACAGTTATTTAAATTCTTGAATTTCCTCAGAAGTTAGTACAGTATCAGGAATCTTGAAACATCAAAATTCTGGTAATTGTGTTGGCAAGTTGAATTTTTTGGTGTTTAGAAGCATATCACAGCCTACATAAAAGATAAGAAATCTTCTGAAACTTACACCAGAGCTTAGTAATTTTCCCATCCATTTTGCTCATTTTCAATTGCATTTCTTCTTTAATACATAAATAGACACATGCTAAATAGAATTTACAAGTTTTTAAAATCAATTAGTAAATTAACATTATTCTCTCCTAAACGTTGCAATGTCTTTGTTTTCATAATGATATATATTGCTCAATGTTTCCCTTTAATTAAAAAAAAATACAAGTCTGACTTGAACTATCTGAAATAGACTTCATAAATGGCACTGACATTTTGCAGTGAGAATAGCATTGTGTTTCTGGGTCAAAGTTAAATACTACTAACATTTCTTTTATTTATGGAGAAAAGAAAAGACAGCACTGCAATATGTTTTAATCATTTACGTGAGTTGCGTAACAAAAATTTGAAAGGCTCAAGCCTTCAAATACTGCTTCAGGCTCAAGCCCTATTTGCTGCTGAGCATTCAATTGCAATTGCATGCTTCCTGACTGAGTTGAAAACAGCCCACATCTAAATTTCCATTTCAATTTCCTAAGCTTGATAACTTAGAGTTATATTTTGAGTAATTCTATAGCAGGGCAAAGGAGATGGATATTCTAGAAATACTAATAATTTGGTTTGAAAGTCAAGTTGAAATTTACTTAATGATATTTGAAAAACATAGTTCACCTGGAAATATCACGTTTGATCTAACTAAAGCATTGAGTTTATTTTCTTCTCAGACTATGTGTTTATGGAAAAGTAAGCTATTAAATCAATTATACTGATTATTTATATTCATTATGCAATTCCCTCTGTCTCCTACTTAATTTTTGAGTAACTTTTTTACTGAAAGAACACATAAACTTGAATAAATTGACCCACTGTGTTATGTAAATTATTAATGCACAGACCAAAACCAATGGCATTGAATTGAAGCAATTGGTAGCTAAGGTATAAAACTGGTTTCGTATATTCTGCTTTTACTTTAGATTGTTTTTATGAACTTGACTTAAAAAATCATGATATAAATATTTTAATGAGTGATATTGTCAACTTAATACATAGAGATATAAATACTTTCTCCTTTAAAGTAGTTATCCATGAAGTCAATCACTCTAGCTCAATCAGAGTTTATGTCTTTTTTTATATAAATACATATGTAATTGTGTGTATATAAAACACGTAGTGACAGTCATATATACTAACATTTTCACTCAGTGTTACTTGTATGTTTCTATGTTTGAACATCCTCATAATTACAATTTTAATGGCTACCTAATTATCTTGATGTTAAATTATAATTTAATCTATTTCTCTAAAATTGCTTTCAGTTTCTCAAAATAGTTTATTATTAACTGAGAGCACTATGTTGAATAATTTCCTTAAAATAATTTCTTAGTTGTGGAACTACTGGCATATATTAATATTTTCCTCATCCTTTATGTGTATCATCACTACATTTTACATATATTTTACCATTTTACCTCAGCAGGATGTATATGCAGCACTGGGCTTTATTTTCCACCTCTCTCTCAAATCTAGTCCCACCTTATCTAACCTTTTCTGCTTTCCATTTTCTGTGATAACTTTCTAAGTGGATAAGGCCATAGCTAATAGTGTATGGGGTTATTATGTATTAAAGTTAAGATACCATCTTTTCTTCTACCTCTTCAAATTATTTTCCCTGTGTTTTAGCATTGCTCCCTCTGTTCTAGTTTCACATGGTTGTGAGTGTGTGTGCACTCAGAGTACCACTTGGAGACAAGCCATCTTTCTTTTATTTCTCCTGCAAACCTAAGCATTTCATTCCAAATATTTTAAATTACAGTGGGGAAGGAAAGAATAGAAAACTTGTCTTAGGACATGATTCTAAGTCATATGTTTCAATTCTACCTTTTCATTTAATGAACCAATATTTGAATACAACAATGAATGAATAGATAAAGAAAATGCATGTTTTAACTAATACCTTAATTTGGTTCAACTAATGCAATGTAAAGATCTGATTTGCTTGTAGCTACTGGGCTATTCACACTGTCTCTACCCATATTCTTGGAACAACTAAAGTCCATCTACACTTAGCTTGAAATCATGTAACTTGCTTTGGACAATGAGACAACAATATATGTGACACAAGGAGGGACTAGAAAAGTGATTATGCTTTGTTATTTGTTTTACTTTGTTGTTCTTGTGAAAACTGTGACCGCCATCATGGGAATAAGCCCAGGCTAGCATGCCAGTCATAACCCGAGCTGATAGCTAACACTAACTCAAGACACTAGACAAAACAGCCCCTGCCTGACTGATGGTGAATGTGTAAGCCCAAGCAATATCAACAGAAAAACCACCCAAATGATCCAAGCCTATACTTATAACCCACACAAGTGTGAGCTAATAAATGTTTTCAGTCATTGAAGCTTGGGATGGTTTGTTACACAGCAAAAGCTAACAGTAACATCCAGCTGTAAGTTGTTTTTTACCATGATACTACAGTAACAGTAGAGTGTTAGAATTACCAGCTGTTATAAAATATTTATTAAATAATGGCTAATGGTACTAGATTTCAGTCTCTTATATTTGATTTTTATAGTCCTGCTTCTTTTTAAAGAAGTCCTAGAAAAAAGTCCCAAAATCACTGCAAGCAATAAGGTACTTTTGAATGAGAAATGCATTCGCTAAGGTCTCATGGGTTCTGTTGCCTCTAGTGAGCCAATATGCTAGCTAGCATAAAAGAATAAAAAATATATTAGAATAAGTGAGCACGCTACACATTATATATAATAGCAGGATGTTATTCTGTGCAGGTGTTTCTGTGATTGTGATAAATCACAGTATTTAATGGATCTGAAGTTTGAATTTGCTATTTTGTGTTTATGTTAGTTCTGTATGTCAGAATGCAGCAATGATCAGTATTTTAATCTAAAAGATATCACATTTTTTCCTGGATTTTTTACCATTTTTAAAAATAATTTTAATTAAAATTTTAAAGATACTATTAATAGTTTTTTGTAATTAATTCTATAAATTAAATAATTTATAGAGGCAACTCTTAGGTATTCAAAACTACAGAAAGTAGTCTTCCACAGAACTCTGTCATAGTCTATAACTCTCTAACACAGTAAAATAAAATAAGGCCAGGTAAAAATTACTGCCAGGAAGAAATATTTCCTTAGGGAATTGTTGCAACTGTGATTTCTTGAATAGTTGAATATAGCACTCAATCTTAACTAGAAACAAATGCAGTATTTAGAGATAAATTCTCAATTTGACATGCTAAATGAATTCTAAAGTTTTGAAGTTTGTTTCCATTCTGCCAGTAACCTTCATTGGGTGCCTGGTGTGCATGGAGCACCACACTGGGTTTGGTGAATGAGAGTATCTATCATACAGTTTCATGATAGAGGGTGTTAGATGATAACTGTTTCCCATGGTGATTTTACATTTCTTTCATTTCTCCTAATCACTCCATAGGTTTCATGTTCTATCTTATCCTCTGAGGTTTTCCTTTTCTGTTTCTAAATACCCTGAGGTGAAACAAAACCTTTCTTGTAATAATGGTAGTTCAGCTACAGATATATCCAGCCCATTCTTCTATGTTCTGTTGTAGCAGTGTGTTAAATCAGTTAATACGGGATAAGATAGACTGTGCTATGAAAATAAAAGCAATCCAGAAGATACCCGGATGATTGAAATTCTTTACCATACATAGTAAGGAAGTGAAATCACACATTATAGGAGTACTGTATGTCACACAGAAAATAATTTCCCCATCATTTTATGTACATTTATTAATTTTCCCATTAACTATAAACATAATATGACAAAATCACTCGTTATGCCTCCTCCCCACCCCCCAACCCTTATGGTAGTCCCGCCTCTATCACACAGGGACTCAAAAAAGTTTGTCTCTTGGTCCAGGGTCCATAATTCTACTACTACTGGTTGCAATAAAGAAAGTAAATGTGAAATACCCTAATGATTTAAAATGTTAGTGACAGAAATGAAAAGGGGGATGGAAGATATAAAGAGCAGGAAAATTTGACATAGAAGTACTAAAGCCCTTATTTTCCAGTGTGAGGATATGGTGAATTTCCATTAACTTACATTAATAGAAAGTTAATGGAAGTCAATGGAACTAATAAGATGTAATGAAATGGTTTATATTACTATATCATGCTATATATTAGGTATCATATTAAATTGTATATTTTTCACAAGGTATCAATACAAAGAAAACTCGCATAAAACTAATCATACACAGTATGACTATTAACTGAGAAAATATGTTAGGGGAAAATAAGGGTCAATTTGACTAAAATTTTTCTTTATTTTTAATTGTTGAGAGTCAGGAGATTTTTGTTAAAGTTGATAAATTAAGAAATGAAGATGCTCACCTATGATGGAGAGTTTAGTGGGGACCATTAGAAATATTAAATTTACAGAGATTGAAGGAGTTGCCCCTGGGGAGTGGGAGTGGAGATGAACCATGATATTTGACACTATCTATATTTATGACTTTTTGTATCAGATATTATATTTAAAGCAGAAAACAAAACAATAAACATTAGCATAGAAGTGTATTTGTGTAATTTTACCTTTTTAAATCCTTTCTCTCCTCAGATTTTCTTAACCTTTTTTTCCCAGCAACAGAAACATGCAATATTATGTCATATGATTGTTAGTTCAAAATAATATTATCAACAAAACGTTGAGCCATCATTCAAATTCTCAAGTATTCTAACTAAAGCAAATACTTAGATTTATTTGAAATGCTTATAATAATATTTCTAGGAAAGAAGAGAATGATCCACCTCAATTATTTTAATAGAAGTACTTTATTTAAGTACTTGCTAATACTCTCTTCTGAATGATTACCCTTTTTGCAATCACATTTTCACTCAAGCAGTTTCAAAATAAGATGTTACTTTTCAAAAAGGTGTTAGAAGGTATTTCCAAAGGACTAAAAAGATCAACTGATTTGCAGTGCAATTCTATATGACAGGCTTACTAATGAAGCATTGTTTACTGAAGCTAATTTATAATCAAGTATAAGCATGCACTAAGAGAAAATAAAACAGTAAGAAAGATTAAAAGCCTCAAATAATTGCTTATAAATTGTGAGATACATCACTATTTAATAGAAAAGGTAAAATATGAATCTGTTATTACAGATATGTAGAAAATTGTTTTTTTCACAGATATTTTAAGAAATAAAAATCCAAAACAGTCACAAATGCTACACATTTAAAAAATGAGATTTTTTAATATGTAATTTAAAATTTCCTAGTAGCCACTTTTTAAAAAGTAGAATGAAATGGGTGAAATTAATTTTAATAATATATTTTATTTAACGCAGTGTATCCAAAATATCATCTCAACATGCACTCTATGTAAAAATTTATGAGGTTTTAAAAAAATTTTTACATTCTAATTTTTGCGCTAACTTTTGAAATATGCTGTGTAGTTTACATTACAGTATGTTTGTTCCAGCTGGGATCACCTATATGTCAAGTACTTTATAGTCACATGTGACTAGTAGCTAGCCTAGTGGACAACACAAACACAGATCATTTTCATCATCACAGAATGTTCTCTTGGACAGTACTGGTATGGAGAAGGAAATGGAAACAAGATAGACATTAGTAATACGATAGGATAAATGATACACAAAGGAGAGACAAAAAACATCCAGCTTTGAGTGTTAGGGAATATTCCTAGAAGTGACAGTCCCTCATTCTCCATATATGATAATATACACAGGAAGCCACTGATTCATTTGGGATATTGATATTTATTTTCATTGGTGTAGAAATTTTTCTTTCAAATGATTATTCACAATGAAAATTTATATTTATGAAGCTAAATTTTGTAATACAAACTGTTTTTGCCAAATCAAGCACTAAGGCACCAGAAAAGCAAGTTATTTATGAACAAAACTTATGTCAGTGCTTCAAAGATGGTTTCCTTCAAAATATGAATGTGTGTACACGTGTATGTGTGTGTGTGTGTTTAAACTCTAACAAGCAGATTCCAGAAACCAGTCTTATATAAGTAAAGATAAAATGAGTACTTGGAAATGATCTGATTATTATGATTCTTACAAACTACCAAACGAAACAATACTGGCAAAACTGGTTTCTACCGTGTCGATTAAAAATGTGTTTGTCTAAATGACTTAGATGATTGCTAAATCTCATTTTTCTGTTCTTTGTTAAAGCAACATCCTTAAATAGAGGCTTATTCTCCTCTAAGAGAATGATCATTGCCGACAAGACTAAATTTTTGACCTTCTCATCCATATTATGTCTATCTCTAAATTTCAGAAACAGGATAGATAATTCTACTTCCACAGTCCTTACTCAGAAGATCTTGAGATAAAAGAGCAGAATTGCTTATTAACTGTCAAGTAGTACTTCCCTTCAGCTGGAGAGTTCTCTCCCCAACCCTGCTCCCAACAAGGAAATGGAAAAAAGTATGAATGGAAAAAAGAAAGAAATTAATAATGAAATAAGGAAAGGAGAGGAGAGGAGAGTACTGCAGGAAGTTGGGTGTGTGTGTGTGTGTGTGTGTGTGTGTGTGTGTGTGCAGAGACAGAGACAGAGAGAAAATCAACACATGTTTTGAATGGGGTGGCCCTGGAGGTAGAAGTTTAGATGAACCTTGGCTTCCTTGATTCCTTCAGTCCTCAAAGTCTCAGCAGTTCCAGAAAGATGAATGGCCTTTTATAATTAGGATATTTCTGAAAAAGACATTGGAGGAAGGCTTTTATGGCATTAGACTGTGAGTAAAAGGAATGCTGCTGTCAGTTCTCTATCTAGCATTATTTCTAACCTCTAATTCAATAACTCGTTACCATAGTCATTAATCTCTCATGTGTAACATGGCTACTTGCCTGGAGAAAAATACAAGAGTACTACATCATTGAATTTCTATCATCTATTATGGATGTAATATTTTCAAATAATTCCAGAAGGCTAGTTAAACATGACTTCCCTCAACTGAAACAGCAGCAAGTATTCATCATGACATTTCCTTTTCCATATGGAGTTTCCACAGCATCTCTTTAATAGCTTCCATTGTTGTGCCTACTCCTCTAATTAAATTTACTCATATTTTAATAAAATAAATTGGCAGAGGTTGATGAAGGAAAAGATGCAAATATAAAGGAAATGCATTGTTGACAGTATTTTCAACCCTCTTAATACTGAATTAAAAATATATGCTGAAAATTGCATAAAATCAAAAAATACAGTTAAAAAATTATTATATAGTGAGAATCCCTATACCCACTGTCAACGTCAAGAAATGAAATGTTATGAGTACAATGAAAATCACATCTCAATCACAAATTACTCCTTTTTTTCTAAAGGCAACTGCTATCCTGAATTCAAAGGTAATCACCCCCTCACTTTCTTTGTAGTCTTGCTACTTAAGAATATATACCTAAATGGAATAGTATGGTTTTGTTTACTTTTGAGCATTATGTGAGTGGAATTACACATTATATATTATTTGAGGTCTGGCTTCTCTTGTTCAATATTATACTTAAGAGATCAATCCACATTTTTGTGTGTAGCTGTAGTTCCATTTTCTTGTGATTATTGTAAATTATTTCCGTATATGAATATACCACAACTTATATACCAGTTTTCTTTCTAATGGGCATTTGGGTAGTTTCCAGGTTAGGACTTTATGATCAGTGCTGCTACAAATATTCTTGCACATCTCGGAGTTCACATACGAATGCATTCTTGCTGTGTATATACCTAGGAGTGGAACTGCTGAGTTGTGTATGTCTTTAAATTACCGGGTAATATCAAGCTGCTTTCCAAAGCAGTTTTATGAATTTACATTCCTTCAAAGCAATAGTATGAGATTCTCTACACTAACACAAATACCTGGAATTTAATTTTATCTCTTCTTTGGGTTGCAATTCGTTGGACTTTTAAGTTGCTTTTCCTTGATGACTAATAAAAGTGAACAACTTTTCAATTGTTGATTACACATTTAAATTTTCTCTTTATTCAAATCTATTACCTTTTTGGAGGGTATGTTTATATTTCTTTTATTGATTCTTAGTTTTTTACATTTTCTGGTTGTAAGTTTTTAACTTGTTATACAATTCAAATATTTATTCTGACTTTAACTCACTTTTTTATTACCAAATTTTTATGACCAAATATTACTTTTGATGAACTTTATGTTCAGGAATTTTTGTGTTCTGTTTAAAATGTTTATGTACCTTGAAGTCATAAATATATTAATCCCTATTAACTTCTAGATCCCTTTAGTGTTTTGTTTTTCATATTTTGTTCTACATTCACATGGAAATTATTTTTGAGCCATGTGAGTTGAGGTTCAACTTTTCTTTTGTTTCTTTTTTTCAGATAAGGATACCCAATTATTACCATTTACTAAAAAGTGTGTACTTCCCCACTTCTTAACAGTACTCCCACCTAAGTCTTAAATTGCATGTCTGTATAGACATGTTCTCTTTTGGATACCTGAATTTGATTCCATTGGCCTATATTTTTGTCCTTCCAACAATGCCATACTATGCTGAATACTGTCACTTTATATTAAGGAATTGTATCTATAGAACAAGTCTTGCCAAATTGTGCTTCCTCAAATGAACCTTGGTTAACTTTGGCTTTGATTTTCAAAAATAAAGTAATCTTGACAAGAATTTCAAAAATGTGTTATAATTTTGAACTACATATAATTTGGTAAAATTGACATCTTTTACAAATGAGACTTCCAACCTGACCATAACATAGCTCTTCATTGATTTAGATACTTTTAAATTTCTCTAGATAATATTTCCTAGTTTGTTCAGATAGTAGTATGTTACTTTTGTTTTATTTCTAGAATTTTATATTTTGATAATATTTTAAATGTTTTTTTTAATATTTAATCTTCAACTGTATGCTATTGCAATAAATTAATGAAAAGTATGTTTGTTTACTTTTATCTACTATCTTGTAAAAAGTCATATTAATTTGAAAATTATTATGAATGTTCTCTTGAATTTTATACTAACTTAGTCATATTATTTTACAAAAGTGAAATTTTGTTTCTTCCTTTTCAATATCTGTATCTTTTTCCCTTGACTTGCTTCACTGTCTAGGACCTCCAACGTTATATGGAAAATATAAAGCTAAAATTTTGGCAGAGTAGTGAAGGTTCAGCTCTATAAGTACAGGCCCAGAACTGTAAATTTGCATTAGTACCAATTTATGTGTTGTTGCGTTTCTCTAATTCACTTGAAATTCCAAGTTAAACAGCAAAGAGAAAATATGTGATGGATCCCAGGTTGAGAATTTGCAGAAAAGGGCTGATAAATTAAAGATACTGTCAAGGGAGTACTTTGGACGGTCACCCATGGAATTCTGGCTCCACAGGAAAGGAAGTGTTCTCATTTCAAAGAATATCAGCTGACTAAGAGAAAGGGAAGTTTCAGAGGGGGTCTTGATGGTGATGAATGGCTTAATGTTATTTCTAGAATGAGGATTTTTAAAGAAGATGGGGTTTTCAGAAAGCAATGTTATTGAAGAGTAAAGTTTAAGAAGTAGAGCACTTCTGAATAATTTATGATTAAGATAAAATCCTTTGAATTTAAGTATGTATCAAATTCTAGTTCCCTAGTGTATGATGTAATAATTGAGTCAATAATGATTTTATAATCCAGTCTCTATTACTTAAAGAATAATTTTGCTTCTGATTAAGAAAGGGTAGTTTTCTGTAATGTTCTTACTAAGAACAACTAGAAAGGCAGACAGCATTTAAAACAAAAAGGAACAAAACAAAATTACTTATAGAGAAATAATATGGGAACCAAGCTTTAGAGACCAAGATTCCAGAGCAGTGTATCTTGGAAAGGTAAACCAGTGTTCAGCTACATTTTTTAAGGGTATATGCCAATGCTGGTTACCAGGTAATGAACCTAGATTCCAGATAAATAGCTTGGATATGAGGTTACAGATGTAGGTAGGAGGCAGAACAATTAAAAGAATAAAAAGACTAAAAATGGTAGGAATAGAAGACAGAGCTGACACTGTTCTATATAATGAATATCCCCCAAACTGAACACCTTCAAGCAATGGACCGTTTGATTTTGCTATGGAGTTACATACTTGGAGTTCAAGAAAGTTTCAGCTGGGCAGCTCCTGCCTGGACTAACTAATATGTTTGCAGTCAGTTGTCAGCTGAGCTACAGTCATCTGCTATTTGGAGTAAAGTAGGTGTCTAATATGGCTCATTCTCATGGCTGTTAATGCTGTCTGTCACCTGGGAACTCAGCTGACTATGGTGACCAAAGAACCTATACAAGTCCGCTCCAGCATCACAGTCACAAGGAAGTCAGATTTTTCCCAATGGAACCAAACAAAGTTGCAAGGTGTTGTATGACTTAGCCTCAAAGTCAGGTAGCATCACTTCTGCCACACACTGTTACCTGAAGCTGTCACAGTCCACCCAGATTCAAGAGGACAGGACAAACATCTCTCAATGAAAGGAGTATAAAAATATTTAAAGACATGGTATAAACTACCACAAATACATACCTCATTTCTCTTCAAGACATTTGCTGAATTATGAAGTTGTGCCAGGTGGAAGGGTAACAAGAAAAGCCTCTGAAAAGCATGAGATTGGCCATCTCATAGAGCTGAGAAGAGGATCCCCAATGAACAATCCAAGATCGTACTTGGAATTCCTGGAAGACTAAACCCTAGGCCTGGGAGGGAAAAAAAGATAAACAGAGTTTCATCAAAACAGCAATTCCACAGCACATTAAAAGAATCACACACCATGATCAAGTGGAATTTATCCCTGGGATGCAAAGATGGCTCAATATACACAAATCAGTCAGTGCTATACACTGCGTTAACAGGACGAAGAATAAAAATCATAAACTTTGAATAAATGCAGAAAAACATTTGACAAAATTCAGTATTATTTCAGGACAAAAACTCTCAACAATTTACATATAGAAGGAATGTGCCTCAACATAGTAAAGGCTGTATATGACAAGCTCACAGCTAGCATCATACTCAAAGGTGAAAAGCTATTCTTTTCCTCTAAGATTAGGAGCAAGACAGGTGTGTCTGCTCTTGCCACAAAATGGTGTTAGGAAAACTGGATATACACACGAAGAAGAATGAAATTGCCTCCTTATCTCATACTATATACAAAAATCACCCCTCAATGGACTAAGCACTTAAACATAAGACCTGAAACTATAAAACTGCTAGAAGAAATCATAGGGAAAACACTTTTTGCCATTGGTCTGGGCAATAGTTTTTTGTCGGTGACCCCAAAGGACAGACAACAAAAGCAAAAATAGACAAGTGGGATGCATAAAAGCTTTTGTACAGCAAGGGAAACAATCAACAGAGTGCACACCTACAAATGGTAGAAAATATTTTCAGCCCATACATTTGTGGTTAATATCCAAAATATATAAGGAACTCAAATAACTCACCAGTAAAAAAACCAAACAATCCAATTTTAAAAGTGGGCAGAGGAGCTGAATAGACCTTTCTCTAAAGATACACAAGTGGCCAACAGGTACCTGAAAAGGTGCTCAGCATCACTAATCCTCAGGGAAATACAAATCAAAACCATGATGAGATACCACCTTACACCCGTTAAAATGGTTATCATCAAAAATACAAGCGATAACAAAAGTTGGTGAGGGTGTGAAGAAAAGAGAGGCTTTGTACACTTGATGGAAAGGTAAACTGGTATAGACATCATCATATAGACAAAACAGTATGGAGGTTCTTCAAAAAATTAAAAATAGAACTACCATATGATCCAGCAATCCAACTTCCAGGTGTATATCCAAAGGAAATAAAATCAGTCTCTCAAAGAGATAGCTTTACTCCCATGTTCATTACAGCATTATTTACAATAGGCATGTTATGGAAACAACCTAAGTGTCTAGTTACAGATGAATGGATAAAGAATATATGGTATATATTGTAAAATAAATAAATAAATAAACAAACAAACAAACAGAAAACTCAGTTAAATAAAGCTGCGAGACCAGAAGGGGGTGTTCTCACGTCCTGCGATGATAGCGGAGCCCTACAGAAAGAAGAAAGACTTCTTTCTTGACAAGGACTCAGACAATGAAAAGCCATGGACCCTTTGTTTGCTATAGCCTTCCCAAATTCCTCTTCCTCTCTGTAAGAGCATTCTTCTCCCATTGACATGTGGGGACTTGAACATGGCTAACCATGGTTGCAGCCCCCAGTTGCAATTCTCTACCAATCCCGAATAAACCCATCTTTGCTGGAGAAACATCTGGCATTCTGTTTGTTTCAGGTCAACCATATATATCTGTATACAATGGAATATATTCAGTCTTAAAAAAGAAGGAAATCCTGCCATTTGCAACAACATGGATAATCCTGGAAAACCTTATGTCTAGTGGAGTAAACCAGACAATCCCAATCCTAATTGGTATACAAGATTATTTCTCTATTTTACAGTAGAAGAAACTGAGTCACAGAGAGTTTAAATAATTTGCCCAAGTTAACAAAGCTAGTAAGTTGCAAAGCTGGATTTGAATCCAGACGGTCCGCATCTAGACTTCATACATTCTAGCCTCATGTTACACTGCTCTATGTACACTTTGGCCTCATTAGGACAGCTTGGGAACCAGATGCTTATAGGCATTAAGGTTTGGATAGAGTGGATAATATTTTGCTCAATTTACAGATAAAGAAACTGAAAACTAGACTATTTAAATGACTTTTAGACGTCACACAGAGAGTAAAGAATGGAATCAGGATTGGAACTCAGGTATTCAGATTGGCTCTAGAGCTCCATCTCTGAACCATATTACAAATCTAGAGAAATTATTTCAAACTAAGAAATATCAGGTGAAACTTGAAAATTTCCTCTAAGATCTGATCTTGGGAACATAGAAGCATCTTGGACCTGACCTTGCTCCCATGTCCTTCTCAGCGCCTTCCCCCACACCAACTCCCTCCAAAAGGCTGGATTCCTTAGAGCTATTTGGCTCACAAAAGCAAGTGTAGTATCTGCTTGTTTCTCTTCCTATCACCATCCCAAACTGACTTTCTTCTTGTGCTGTATCCTTGTGATTTAAATTATAAAGGAGTTTCTTATAATCTTGAGGAGGTTACCTGACTTATTGTGAAGACTATGGAGCAGGCACACTGCCCCTTTGTCCTTGTCCAGGAGTCACTAGATGTCAGCTGGATCAGGACCATGCATCCTGACCACTCACCTCTTGAAATCTCTCAGGGAGTGGAGGTGAGTCTGAGATTCATCTTTTGTGCCGAGGTGAAAAATACTTGCTCATTACATCAGTAAGGCGAGTCCTGTAGGTGCAGTAAATGTCTTCATTCATTTTCCTTGAGTATAGCAGAACATTATTCTTGGTGCATTTAGCATGACTGACAGTTTTATGCTCATCTCTTTATGGGTCCACAAGGTCATATAAATAAATAATTTTATTAAGTGTTAGGCATCCCTTGGTAACCCTTGGGTGTGGTCCTGTGGATCTTTGCTAATTCTTGCACGACTGTATAAGAAAGCTATTTATTTTGGAATCATTCAGGCAGAAGGAAAAGTAAGCTTAATTTGCTTTTTTAAAAATTTGACTTGTTTGTTTTATTTCCCTTTCTCTTCCTCCTTTCCCCCCATCTTGTCCCTCCTTTCTCTACAACTATTGAAACATAATGCATGAATCTAAAACACATCTTTTGAATATGAAGCAAGGGAGTGAAGACACGTTTATCTACAAAAAATAATTATAATGAAAATGCTTAAGAAATAGAACTACAGACAAAATTTTAGCCAATAAAAGTCTTAACTTAAAATAGAAACAAAAAAGTTAACTTTGTAGACTTAAGCATTTTATGGTTTTTACACAACTTACAGGTGAAATTAATTTTCTGGAACATGGCTCATTAACATTTTTATTGTTTGTCGTATTTTAAAATAATACTGTTATGTACCATTGGATAAAATTAATAGTGCATTAAAATGGTCTCACCTTAAATCAGGGACAGTTTACTGTAACTAAAATTTTCAATTCTCTAATGACTTTTTTCTCTGTTCTGAAAAGAAAAAGCTCCTATATTAAAATGATGTACGAGGGCAAAAGGAAATTTATGATCTAAACTTGCTACAAATCATTTGTATTGATCTGTTTTGTTTCCATTCTTCTGAAGCTAATGGAAATCATTTGTCACCTGCCTTGTCCTGGCCTACTTAAAAAAAACACTGTACCATTTATCAAAACAGCTGAGGGTCTGGTACAAGTGTGCTTATGTCTGCAATCATCAAGATACATTCAATTTCTAAGGAAGTAGTGAATATTAGGCCATATCGCTCATAGGCTTAAATTAAATATTGATATGAACATATACCTAATACATTCTAATAAAACAGTAAATAGGGAACATTATTGGCCAGTAGAATATTATACTTATAAATAATATTTTAATAGTTTTTATATTTCAAGAGCTAAAGCTAAAATATAATTATGTGATATCAACTATGGTAACATTATACACATAGAAATAAACGTTGAACACCATTAGAGCAATGCATTTAAGGAAATAAGCTTCTTTTCCTGACCCATTAATTCTTTTCAGTCTGACTCTTCACTTTGAAGAATATTTTTGGTGACTCAAAGCTTAACTTGTAATCCTTACAATTTTGTAAATGAAATTTGTTTCAAATTTACTTACATGAAAAGAAAACTTAAGATGTGTATCTGTTTGTTTTTATACAAGAAATCAATAAAAGTTGACCCTGAGAAGCCAATTTTATAATTTTCAAATTCTCATAAGATGTGTCATCCCTCCACCTCAGCCCATACACTTCAGCTCAAGGTGAGAGAATTGGTCTCACAAATCTTTTGCAACATTCTTTCAAGCTGTTAAGAGCAGAAGTCATTGTACGAAACATTATTTAAACTTTGTCATTATGGTATTTCATGGTACCAAATTATGTTGTAGTAGGGCAAATTTACCCATGAGTTAAACACACAAAGTAGCACCATAGAGCTCATGCAAAGAATGAGCAAGTTCCAGAGTTGCACTGGTGCTTTAATACACATAGTGCACATCTCTATTTATTTTCTAACTCACTACTTTTTTCTGTATCTTCGTTCCTTCCCTATTAATTGAGTAGTATAATTTGACACATAGTTACAGAATTTGCACGTATGTCCTAAAATTGATGATACTGAGAGTACGGTTCATTCACTTGTTCATTCCTTATTCATCCAATAAATGGTTATCAAATACTTTTAGGAACCAGAAAGTCTGACAGGTTTGCAGGTACAATGGTGTAGAGAAAGGATACACTGTCTACATTCTTTAAGAATTTAGATTTGAGCAGGATAAGGATATAATATATTCTAGAGATTTTTCTTTTCTGATGACGAGTTCATGACATAAGGCAATTTGATAAGAAATAGAAACAATAAGCTGGTTCAGGCTGGTCTTGAAATTTGGCCCCTAGTCATCTAATTACTTAATAGCACATTTGGGTCAAAATTCTTATACAAGTTGATTATGTTTTTCTGAGCATCTAGAAAATTGTGAGCCCTTGAGGACAGTGTTTTAAGTTCTTTATCTCTGTTACATATTCAATTCATGTTTGTTGAACATATAAATGAATGAATTAATGAATGCTGCCATTTCCCCCTCATGGTTTGGCATTCTCTTTGTGTTTTAAAATTACGGGGGAATAAAATCAATGATATTTACAAAATTGTCCAGTTGTGCTAAATAAAATTTTAAAATTTGTATTCATTATTTTCATGACATTTTCTTTTTATCACTCTAGTACAATCTGTAGACCTCACATTAAAACTACCTGCCTCCTGGTCTGATCACATTCATTCATTAATTCATTTATGCATTCAACAAACATTGTTGAGTGCACTGATGGGGGTACAGAAAAGAATTACAGAAGGCTCTGCCCTGAGGAGCTCAGTGTACTGAAGAGCACAGCCATGGATCAGAAAAGCTATATTACACAACATAATGTGTGATCTGATAGAGTTATAAACAAAATTCTTTGAGTATAGAAAAAAAGGAAGCAAACTGTTTGTAAAACTGCAGAAAAGCTTCACAGAGGAGAAAAGAAACTGTCAGAACAAAAGATATAGAAGAATATGGGATATTCAAGTCAGTGTGAAAAAAATCTGTATTTGTAAAGAGGTATTTTGTGGTTAGATGGTTAAGGACATTTTTTTAAATGCCACATTAAGAAATCTTATATTTTTGCTGAGGGAAATAGGATCAATAGAGATTTTTAAGAAGAGAAAAAACATTTTTAAAAATTAAAAATTGAAAAAAAAATTTTAAAATGAATCATGTTCAAATAATCAACAAATAACTTGGAAAATAAAGAAAAAACAAACAAAAATAAGTATACCCATTCTACTACCAATCTATAACCCACAGATACTCTGTGCTAACATTTAGGGTATACGTTATTGCAGAATATGTTTCTAACATTCAGTTCCAATATCACTCTTCTGATATTGCAATGTGGACTCATATACATACATGCTCTTTGTACTTTATGCATGCAAGTAATGATGTATTTCAATATTCATTGACACAGAAAGTTGTTCCTTAATGCCAACTGATGTTAAATTTGAAAAGTGGATTTTACACATAAAATAGTTAATGATTAGGAAATACAATCCTAATGAAGGTAATAATCATATAATAAAGTCATAGAATGTCAGTGTAAGTAAATTGTGTAGACAGATCAATGATATATAACTTTATTAAAGAATTAATAGGGGCTTCCCTGGTGGCACAGTGGTTGAGAGTCCGCCTGCCGATGCAGGGGACACGGGTTCGTGTCCCGGTCCGGGAAGATCCCACATGCCACTGAGCGGCTGAGCCCGTGAGCCATGACCGCTGAGCCTGCGCGTCCAGAGCCTGTGCTCCGCAACGGGAGAGGCCACAACAGTGAGAGGCCCGCGTACCGAAAAAAAAAAAAAACAGTCTATTGTTTTCTTTCTTGCACAGAGTCCTCATAGTAAATCAACTTTGAGTGTCTTTGAAAAAAAATTAAATCCAATGTCTCTTACTATATATAGGAAGTATAGTTGTGTTTTCCCAAGAATCTTGTGATCACCGTGTCTCCAATGCTTAGTGGACAATCACCTTAAGGTATTGCCTTTTATGACATTGTTTATGTCAATTGGAAGGTAACTGATTGTTGTTGGTTACTAATAATTGAATACTATCCTTTAAGTCCTACAGCTTATTCTTGGCTATAGGAAATCATTTCAATATTACATGCCTTTGAAGCAATGTTAGGGACATCACAGTGATGATTTGTTAGTTCTTTGGTTCTAAGAGCCTTGAACATCTTATAAATGCCAGTGTCTTTTATCTTGGTGTTAGTCTTTCCTTTTGATGCACTTTCAGAGCCCCCATTTAATAACATTTAAGTTTCATCAGATGAGATAATAAAGGTATCTTGAGAAGCTGTGTCAAAGTGTTAATATCAATTTATGTACTGTCTAAGGTTATTAGTGGATTTCTGAATTTCTGGTATCAGTAACGAAATTTGTTTGGATATATTATACATTTAAATTCCAAAACATTTGCCTTGCCCTTTCTGCTACATTGGGTGGTACTACACTTTAAAGGGAAAAAAAACTGCACTTTACCTAGTTATCGTAGGTGTACGGGGCCTTATTTTATAGGGATGACCAAGAAAGAGAGAAAGATTTCCTGGAAAATAAATTGTAATCAACTTATTTTATCAACAGTTCTGGTTTTGACATCATATTTAGCACTGTTATTCAACACATTAACTCAGTATTTGTGTGGCCAATGTGGGTAATTTATAAGTCTATTCTCTGACACAATATAACTGAATTCATTGATCATTTACTCATGTTCCCTAGTAAAAGAGCATCTGTGAAACAATTAATTGTTAGCCACATATCGAACGATGTTCATCACAACATCTATGAAAATGTTGTATTTGGAAGGAATTTCTTACCCTTAGTTTAAGGTTCAGCTTTGAATATATCATGAAAGGCACTTTGAAAAATGCTAGCTTCAGGTTATAATGATACAAATATCAGAAACTGGTATAAAGGAATTGAATACTTCTTTTGGGATAGCCATTATTTTAAGTGTTTCATATGGATTATGGAAGTTAATTTCCTTAAAGATGTCTAAAGTTGGTTCTACTGTTACCTCAACTTACATATGAGGAAATACAGTTAAAAATATTGTCCATGATCAGTTAGCTAGAAGGCAGAACCCTTATATGAACCTGAGCGGTTCTTAGATGATAGCATACTTCTTTAAGAAGTATAGTATATAATTTGCTACTTAGAATGCTGTCCATGAACTACATCTGTGAACTTGTTAGAAATGCACTGAGAGTGCTGGGTTTTCATAGTTTGTGTCAATATTATGTGGGCAAATATCCTTGGAGATGGACCACTAACCATTATCAAGTTCACATTGCTTTCAGCCATATTCATTTCTCAGTGTTATAAGCAACACGGTTTTGGCCTGCTGCAAGTAGCTTATACTGTAGTTTAGGAGATTAGAAAAACACTATTGGGTAAGTTTAAAGTAAATTTGAACATGTAAGATGAATTAATTGATTAGTTGTGTAATATGGAGTATATCTGTTCATATCAGAATATTATCATTAGACGTTAGAATAATCAAAAAGTGCTTCCAAGGAAAGATGGATCTCTGGCTAGACTTTGTATAGAGCATACCCTTTGGGTAGGTTATGGAGGGAAGAACTGACTTTCTATGATTTGGGAACTCAATCAATAAAGGCAGGCATGTGGGAATGGGCATATTTTTTTTACAGGTAGAACTGATCCTAGTATTACACTGTAGACTGATGAGAAATAAAGTTTGTTTTATTTCGATGGGAGGCGATGGGAGGTGGGGTGGAACCACGTAATGGATAGCTTTGAGATCCAGCCATAGGAATTTAATGTCATAATCCTACTAGACATTTTAGCACTGCCATAAATGAAATGAAGTAATCTGATATGATGTTGATTTAAATTTTTGTATTAGAGTTCTTTTCCACAATAAAATTTTATTGAGTGAAACTTTACTACAAATAGTATAATAACCATTCTCATTTGGATAAAGCATCATTAATTTTTTAATTGAAGTATAGTTGATTTGCAATACTGTATTAATTTCTGCTGTACAGCAAAGCAATTCAGTTATGCATTATTTTTTATATTCTTTTCCATTAAGGTTTGTCACAGGATACTGAATAGAGTTCCCTGTGCTGTACAGTAGGACCTTGTTTATCTATTCTATATATACTGGTTTGCATCCGCTAACCCCAAACTCCTAATCCATCCCTCCTCCACCCCACCTCCCCTTGGCCACCACAAGTCTGTTCTCTATGTCTGTGAGTCTTTTTCTGTTTCACAGATAAGTTCGTTTGTGCCATATTTTGGATTCCACATATAAGTGATATCATATGGTATTTCTTTCTCTTTTTGACATACTTCACTTAATATGATAATCTATAAGTCCATCCATGTTGCTGCAAATGACATTGTTTCATTCTTTTTATGGATGCGTAGTATTCCACATCCTCTTTATCCATTCATCTGTTGAGGGACATTTAGGTTGTCTCCATTTTTTGGCTATTGTGAATAGTGCTGCTCTGAAAATAGGGGTGCATGTGTCTTTTTGAAATATAGTTTTGTCTGGGTATATGCCAGGAGTGGGATTCCTGGATCATATGGTAGCTCTATTTTTAGTTTTCTGAGGAAACTCCATACTGTTTTCCATAGTGGCTTCACCAACTTACATTCTCACCAACAGTGTAGGAGGGTCCCCTTTTCTCCACACCCTCTCCAGCATTCGTTATTTATAGACTTTTTAATGATGGCCATTCTGACCATTATGAGGTAATACCTCATTGTAGTTTTGATTTGCATTTCTCTACTAATTAGTGATGTTGAGCATCTTTTCATGTGCCTGTTGGCCATCTGTATGTCTTCTTTAGAGAAATGTCTATTTAGGTCTTTTGCCCATTTTTTGATTGTTTTTAGAATATTAAGCTGCATGAGCTGCTTGTAAATTTTAGAGATTACTCCTTTGTCAGTTGCTTCACTTGCAAATATTTTCTCCCATTGTGAGGGCTGTCTTTTCATCTTGTTTATGGTTTCCTTTGCTGTACAGAAGCTTGTAAGTTTGATTAGGTCCCATTTGTTTATTTTTGGATAAAGCATAATTATTGATTCAAGTAAAGTTTGAGTTGTTTACAATGGTAGCCATTTTACCAAAAATTACTAATATTGTCTTTTTGTCATTTAGGGCCATTTTTTAAATGCCTGCTCCATTCACTGCCTCATCCTAGGAGGTTAAAGAATAGTAAAGACAGAAAAAAGTTACTTATGGTATGGACTACACACACAGGATACAACATGTAATGAGAGATATATGTGTTTTTAATAATATACATGATATAAGTGTTTTAACTCTTCAAGAAAGAGAGATAAGAGAAAAAGTATCTGTCTGGGGGTCTTGATACATATTTCAAGAAATTGAGAGGGATTGTCTTGGCTTAATTGAATAAATAGAAATTGAACGAGTACTGATTGATTCTATCAAAAATATGTTTTAACACATACTATGTCTCAGGAAATCTCAGTACTAGAGTATAAAAGTGAAATAAAATGCAGACCTGGCTTTTAAAGAATGGGCATTATATTAGAGTCAATTAGACCATAAAAAAATATCCAGAAGTGATAAAAAATGTTGTGAACAAAATTAAAGGAGCAATACGTGATGCAGAGTAATGTTGTAGAAGGGTGCCATTTTTACAGAGGGTATTCTTTGAACAATGATATGAAAGAAAGAGGGAAGTGAGCCTTTTAGACGTTTTGAGAAAAACCATGATCGAGGGAAAGCAAAAAACTAAGTATGGTTAGAGCAGCACAGGAAGAATTATAAGACTTGAGGTCAGGGAGTTAGCCAGGAGTAGAACTTGTACAGTCATTTAGGCGATGATAAGGACCCGACTGGAGCAAAGTACAGATAAGTTGTATAGTTTTGAGTAAAAATAATGGCATAAGTTGATCTGTGTTTAAGATTATCATGGTGGCAACTGTGTGTAGAATAAAGCACGTAGTGGAGCAAGGATGGAATTTGGGCACCAGTTATGCTGCACTAATACAAGTAAGCAATGATGATTGGTTTGGACTAGGATGGTAGGGTAGTGAAAAGTAGTCAGATTTTCCGTATCCTTCTCAGGAAAAGCTGATAGGAGTGTTGATGGATTTGTGTGGACAGAGAGAGAAAAAAAAGGTGTCAGAAATAGCTATTATTATATCTATTAAATAGCCAGGGGAGATTTTGAATAGACAGATCGAATATATGTCTGCTGTGTAAAGGTGAAGTAAGGATTGGAAATATAAAATGAGGTATCCCTAGCATGGAACTGGTATTAAAATCCATGAAACTATATGTGGCCACTTAGGGAGTGAGTGAAGATGGTGAAAAGAGTAGGGCTAAGAACTGAGTCCTGGGAATTCCCAATATTTTGAGGTTGGTCAAATTCAGAGTAAGCATAAAATATTAATGAAAAGTACCTGTGAAACATGAGAACTAGGGACAATGTTTTATAAGTACTATCAGAATTTAAGAATGAACTAATTATTAATTGTATCGATTAATGCTATTAGTTCAAGTAAGATAAGACTGAGAATTGACAGTTGTGTGTGGTGAGGTGGAGATGATAATGACCTTGATACAGTGGTTCATATAATATAGATGCCACAACTACTTTATCAGGCAATGCTTCCCCTCCCAGGTTTCCCTCATCCCAACTTCCATCAGTGACAGTCTTACATGTGAAGATGCTGCATACGAAGTGTTATCACTCCCTAACTTACCACCCATCATGCTGCCCATGTCACCATGTGCTCGTGAGTAATTCAATTCCAGAGTCTCATCTGAAGAGCAGCTTTCAAGAGTTACACTGGCACCAACTGTCATAGTATGAGTTCTACCTCAAAAATTAAAGACTAAGGTAAAGGGTTTACTTTGGGAGAGTGATGCTACAAAACAGGAGTGCATGATCAGTGAGACTGAAGCAAAGCCATGAGACAATACACCCATTAAAAGGATGCATTGTGCACCTGTTCACTGCTTGGATAACAAGCCTCCCTCCTCTCCACACCAGCAGCAGGGCCTCAGAATTATCTATTTCTGAAACAATGAAAGGAACACTGGTTGATGGCTTTCTTGTGAAGCATTAACTCTCTCATACTTCTAAGTTATGTTTATGTCACTGCAGAGTATGTCCAGCAGCATCCCATGTTATGTTTTGGGGTAAATGTGGTCAAAATCTGGCTGGAGGTAAGGCCAAGATGATTTGAGTGGGTGGCCCTGAGGAACTGATGATTTAGTTGAGATATGAAGACATTAAAGTGCTCACTTTTAGGAGTGCACTGGTGAGCACGTATTTGTTTGAGTGAGTGAGTGTGTGTGTGTATATATGAATTTGTAGTTGGAGTTATAAGTAGAGAATTAGAATGCCAGATAGATGGAAACGACACTTGTGAAGACCATAAAATAGACGGGAATATGTACTATTTGAAGGCTTGAAGGAAAGCCAGAATGGTTAAGATACGTAGAAGAGGGGAAACATAAAACCGGAAGGGGCTAGAAATATAGGAAGAAGACAAATCCCACAGAGTCTTCTAGGCCATGTTAATGATTTGGATCTCTGTCCTAAGAACAATGGAAATGCAATAGTAGATTTTATAAACGAAGATTATATAATTAGATTTGCTTTTGAAAGATAGCTCTAGCGACAGTGTGGAAATATATGAAAGGGGATTAAGACCAAATGCAGTAAAACCCATAAAGAGGTATTTTTAGTAACGTTAGCTAGAAGTGATCATAGTTTGTACTGACATCTTGTAGGTAAGAAATAAAGGAAAATAAATGAATTCAAGGGATATTTTAGAGCAAAAACAAGAGAACTTGGTCATAGATGGGGTATGTGGAGTGAAAAAGAGAGACATTAAAGGTATCTTCTGAAAAGATGTCTGTGCCATTTACTGAGATGTGGAGACAGTGGAGGACGCTCGGTCCAGTTTGGGATGTGTAGCTCATTATCTTAGCTTTCAGCATGTTGAATCTGTTGAACCTGTGGCCTTTGAATAGAAATGTAAATACATATTGCTGCATGTGAGAAACTGGAGATGACCTCGTGTTCCATAATTGCTTTAGAAATCATTTTCTGAGCTTTGTATTGTTAATGAACTGCTAATGGCACTATTTTAAAAAAGACAGACTACTAAACTTTTAAAATTTAACAGGCTAAAATATCCCTGCGGTAGCTGCTGTTGGCAGGTGTTACCCCTCAAATTCCTCTCCCATCCTTTATCAGGTATCGAGTGTTGGTTCTTTAACATTTTTTTTTAACATCTTTATTGGAGTATAATTGCTTTACAATGGTGTGTTAGTTTCTGCTTTATAACAAAGTGAATCAGTTATACATAACATATGTTCCCATATCTCTTCCCTCCCTCAGAGAACTGACCAGGCTACACCCCAGAGGCCTAAAAGGGCCACACTCCTCCCCTCATCCTCCAAACACATTACAGAGCCACTGGCAGGATCAAGCCGAGGCTACACTTCTTCATTAAATGGACCTCTTTGTTTAACATTTTGCCCCACCCTGTCCTGCTTTCCTTACTTCTTTACAGAGCACTTGAACAGGAATCCCCATATCAGATTTTGATTCTAGGGAATCCAGTGTAAGATACTTTCAAGCATTTTTTTCCCCAAAAGGATTTAAGCACATTGAAACCTCCATTAATTTTTTTTTTAAAATAAGTTCCTCCCAACAGAACCCTGTTTCTCAACTCTAGACAAAAACAAATTGACCTTCCATTTGGATTAAAATCCAGTTCTTCCTGACAGATGTCCATGTTGTACCTGGTATAAATGTTGTATAAAGCTTCTTAATCAGTGAAAAACAACGAACTGATGGGCACTCATCAGAGAAAATGGCTATGAAATAAGCACCATTCTTCATGTTCACGTTTTTTAGTTGACTGACTTTATTTGGGCACGCGCCAGTTATCAACCCTGCCATATCAGAAAGCGACAAAATCTGTTCTCTGGAATAGTATTTGAGAATACATCACTTGTTTAAAACAGGTTATGTGAAAAATAAGTTTTATGATTACTGTAAAAAGTACAGAGTTTATAAATGTAACCAGATTTGCTTGTGGCAGGACCTCTCATAGGTATTAATACACTAACATAAACTATGAAACGTTAGAGGATCAGGCAGCATGCCAAGGCTCCCAACATTAAGTAACAAACACCTTTATCACACAGCACCTTAGTGATTTAGTGCTCCAGAAATAACTTTGGGAAACCACTCTAGAACTTCTTAACCAGAAGTCTCTGATATTCTCTTTACTAACATGACCAGAAATTTATATAGCCAGTCTAACCCCTCACTGTACCCAGTGCCCTCGAGGTTTATAATTAAATGTCATTTTTCCACTGTTTATCAGTGTTAATAAAAGTTATATCATTTAGAAAGCACTTTTATTTCTATCGCAAACTGTTGAAAATGTCATCTGCCACATTACTCATATCTTCTTATATCAAGATCCACACAGCAATTACTTCTCAGAATTGCTATTAGAAAAATGTTTATAAGGTGAGCTCCTTTTTGGCTTTGCTATGAGAAAATTCAGTATTAAGCACAGTGTTAAATTGTAGTTAGAAGCTCTTTTTAGGTGTCTCAAAATAATATTGGAGTATTTCATTGTTTTTGCCCTTTTTAAATATTTACTTGTCCTGTTTCATACTGTATTTGAGAAAGCTACTTAACTTTCCAACACACAAAAAAATTAGTCTTCGTTAATTTTTGAGAAGGTGGTAATAAAAGAGTGTAAGCCTTAAATAAATATTTCTTTAATATATAAGCTGGGGACTTCCCTGGTGGTACAGTGGTTAAGAATCCGCCTGCCAATGCAGGGGACATGGGTTCGATCCCTGGTCCGGGAAGATCCCATATGCACAGAGCAACTAAGCCCGTGTGCCACAACTACTGAGCCTGCATGCCAAAATGTTCCTTTAAAACGTGCCTAGAGGCTGTGCTCCGCAATTAGAAACCACCGCAATGAGAAGCCCACGCACCCCAAGGAAGAGTAGCCCCCGCTCACCACAACGAAGACCCAATGCAGCCAAAAAATAAATAAATAAATGTTCCTTTAAAAAAAAATATATATATATATATATACATATATATATATACTGAACAATAAAACGGTATAATAGAAATCACCTAGTTAGTTTATTGGATTCTGAAGGATATTATATAAACAAAACTATTTTTTATTTTTAGTCTGAGATAAATATGGAGAGCATTTTTATTGAGACCCAACTGTTCTTTAGCTTCCTTACCTTTGAGGGGAAACAAATCTGAGATGAATTTCCATTAGACGAATGGTTATTATGGTGCAAAATATGGTTTGCTATGACTGCGGGGACATGATTCATTGTGTTTTGCTATTTTGAATTCACAGGGGAATGTTGTACATCTCTGAATATAAACATAGAAAACTTCCATAACATCTGCTGCTAATTTCTGCCAGTTGAAAAGTGATAATGATGATGGATATTTTTGTTGATGATGCGGATACATTGGTCTAACTAAGTTGCAGACTATGGGCATCTAATTGAAGACACATGATTTGTAATATCACCTGGTTGGCTTTATGTTTAGTTACACTTTAAATTGTTCCAGTATGTTTAATTTTTATGATCTGTACTTTTTAAAGTTAATAAAACACTGTAGATGGGAAATATAGTGTGTCATGCTAACAGTTACATCCATTTATTCATTTACTGCCGTATATTGTAAAAGCAAGTTTTGAGTGATAGTGCATGTTTAGGGCATAAAACCAAAACTTTGAAGATGAGAAAAAGAGTAGAATTCATCAACTAACACTTTTAAAATGCTGTTCTATAATTCACTATTTTGTTAGGAACAAATGAACATATCTTGACGATCTTAAAGGGGCTAAAATCAAAAGCCTTCATAAAATAAATTGAATATATATATATAAATATGTAACTTTTATTTATAGGATCTCAATGACAATAAACACCGTAACTTTGTGCATCTAGGCTGATAATTGAACCTTTAAATTTGGGATTTACTGTAACAATCACTGTAACATTTTATGCTTGTTTTCTTACCAGCAAACTGCAGAAAAGGACTGCCTATTCATGTATCTTTTTATTTGCGGGAACTGGCAAAAATTTTATAATTTTTTAACTAGAATATGTTGGGCAATGGTGTGTTTGCCTAACAGGTTCTTGCAAATTCTCAGGACTGGAATATTAATTCATTTTAAGGGTTCATTATGTACTTGCCTGGTAAAAGGCTTTGATTCAAAGTCCTTGTGATTTATTATTTAACCAACATGCAATTCTTATTAAATCTCAATTAACTGCATATTTGGGTTTATTTTACAGTTTGGCTAACAAATTGAGACAGACCATATTATCCACAACAAATGTTTTATGTCTAATTTTGCAAAATTAATATAAATGAAAAGGTATTCATGGCAGAGTGACAGATGGAGAAAATGGTAAACTTTGAAAGGCGATGATTCTGCTTTTTAGCAAATTTACTGAAAGACTCCATTAAACCTCAGAATGAATTTCCTCAGCTAATTATTGAAGTGGGAGCAGTAACAAATTTTCTATTCTCCCTGATTTATTTTGAACATGAAACCTACATAGTTCTTTTTACTATTCACCAGTAGAAAAGTAAAGTAAAAAGTAAAGATGTCAAAACTATGTACACAGGAAGCGTCCTTCTGCCAGTGATCCTTTAAAAAATACTTATATAGTCTGTGATCTGCTGCTCTGAAAGTCCCTAGATAATGATAGAAAGCTACTTCTGAGTCATCTCATATTATTTTCCAGCATGTACCCTTTGTGTTGTTTGAGAGAATCTTTAGATACTTCCAAGTACAGATTGCTGGATCACACCTTGATGACTTTTCTGATGCCACATTTCACTCCTTCAGGACTCATTTTCTTCAATGGTATGTGTTCAGTAGTTTCTTCCTGACATACTCTGGAACTCAGGAATCTCTCAAGTCAATATATGTTGATTAGCTTCACTAATTTTTCATTATTTTCCTCTGATCACCCTCTTTTATTCTCTTTAGTACCTGTGTGTTCAGTATTTACTCTGTTATTTTATATTTATTTATAGATTGTTAAGTTGTCTATCATCCCTTAATTTTACATGTTCTAGGTGTCCGATTAAGGCTCCTCAAAAGACCATCTCTTATATTTTCTTCCAGCTCAGTCAGATTGGGTTTAAATCATAGATCAAGAACTTATATGCTATGAAGCCTTATTTAATGGATTTAACTTCTATGAGACTAAGAATTCTCCTCTGTAATAGAGGTTCTGGTTACTATTTTTTGTTTTTCTTGCCCATACGTTTGCAAATAACTTCTACACTAAAACCTCCCTTCCCTGCAAAACCCTAATTTCATTGTGCCATCTGTTTTGTCCTGAGACCATGATCACCCTTTCCTGTGTAATTTAGAGCTCCAGTACTCAAAGTGCGGTCTATGGGCCTGTGCCTTCAGACTGTTCAGTACTGTCTATAAAGATGTAAGTATCAAAAGAGAGAGTATTTTAAAACTTTTGACATTATCATGATACTCAAACACGTCATTATTCTTCTAGTAATTCTTTTTCATTGTATCAATAGTTAAGACATTATGAAACATAAACTAAAACTGGTTCTCCTAAAGGTAATTGGAAGAGCATGAACGCAGTGAGTCCACAGTTATTCAAGTGAACAATTAATTCTTCAACATCTTGTGTTTCAGTGGGTTTGCTCACCCATCTGGGACAAACACACAGAGTACCAGCGTAGAGAAAACAACTGGAGGAGTAAACAGGTGCTACATCATAAACATTTAATGAAAGCAGGCTTTTAATATTGTTGATAGACATGGAAAGCCAGGATGTGGTCATTCGTGCATCACTTTTAAAGAAGTAAAGGAGACAGAAGGTAGAAAGCCCTCAATAGAAATCCAAGCTCAATAAAATAAGTATTCATTGTGTAACTTCAGCTTTGCAAACTTTTCTCTTTCATTTTATTCAACCTGGTGAGAGTTACAGAAGTATATTATTGAAGTTCTAAATTTTTCTCTTATAACTAATGATGGTGAACACCTTCTTATAACTCATTGGCCATTTAAGTATCTTCTTTTGTTAAGTGCCTCTCCAAGATTGTGTCCGTTTTTAGTAAGTTAACTTACTGTTTTGTAACATCTCTTGGAGTATTCCAGATACACTTTCGTTGTGTAATATCAGTATTACAAAGAACTTCTCCCAGATTTTGGCTTACATTTTAACTCTGTTAATCGTATCTTTTGGTGAAAATGTTTTTGATTTGGATTAAGACCACCTCATCAACTTTTCCTTTATAGTTGCTACATTTGGTTCCTATTTAAATTATCATTGTCTATGCCATAGTCTTTAATAGATTTTCTTATATTTTCACCTGGAAGCTTTATTATTTTCTATTTCACGCATTGTCCACAATCCCTTTTGTGTGACATTTGAGGCATGCGATTAGCTTAATTTGGATAGTATTGATATTTATGCTGTCATTAACCTGTTTGCATTACAAACCTTTTTGCTTTAAGCATTGGTTCTGTTTATCTGGTTTGGTGTCTCCCTTTTATTGTTTCCACTCTATTATTTTATGATTCTTAATGGTGTGCATACTGTTTTAAAGTGATAATTATAATTTACATGTCATTTCAATCCATAGTGGAGTAAAAACAGCAGTAAGGTGTGTTACATGATTTTTTTTTTCTTTTTAGTTTTTCTTTTTCAACATCTTTATTGGAGTATAATTGCTTTACAATGGTGTGTTAGTTTCTGCTGTATAACAAAGTGAGTCAGCTATACACATACATATATCCCCATATCTCCTCCCTCTTGTGTCTCCCTCCCACCTTCCCTAGTGTTACATGATTTGTTTCAGTTTCTTGGTGATTGTCTTCTCAGGGTGGTTGCTACATAGTTAGCAGCGATTGGAGACACTCTCCCGATTCTGCTGTCCCCGTTCCACACTAATTGCTTAACCTCTGGGTTAATGACATTTTTACTTACTGCCTAGCACAAATCCGGGAGGGAGAGGTTAACCAGTTTGTTTTTCCAAATGAGCCCTCTGCCACTTCTTGTATGAATTAGGCTAGACTTCCAGCTTGCTTAAGTGCTAAGAAGTTTATCCTCAATGCAGTTAATTCTTAATGCATTTTATCCTTAATGCATTTGTGCCATTATGTCTTACATTTTTTGAATATCTGATCCTATTTCCTGTCTTTTTCTTGTAATGACACTTTTATGTTTTCCTGTGCTGCTTTAAGTGCATTTGTTCTCTTTTACATTTATTTTGTCATTTCATGGAATTTTAGATGGAAGTTATCATGGCATAGTTGCTTGGTCCCCGCTTAACCCAATCTTTTGTGATTATTTATTCTTACATTTTTGTGTACCTTACTTGAATACACACGTGCATATACATACATGTGTATCTATATACACATATGCAACACACATATGAACTTATTTGAATATACATGTACTATACATGTGCACACATATGTTTATGCATGTCTATACACGCATCTATGCACATGTATGTATATATAGATTTATGCACACAGGCATACCTATAGGTATAAATAGATATGTTTAAATTTACAATTTAGAAAACCATGTATAGCAGGTGGAATAAATTTTAAATAAAATTATTTTTCAAATAAACGACTTAATTTTGAAGTTTCTAACTGTTTTAAGATAGGGTGAGCAAGTTCTTACATCAATACAAAATGAAAAAGTCAGAAAAAAAGGGAACAGTGTCACCCTGGGTAATCTATATATACCCATTCTGCACTTCTTTGCTGTTTCTAATGATGAACGTGATTGATAGAGCATGATATTAAGGAGACCAATGTTAGTTTGGATATAATTAACTCATAATATATAATGTATATCTTAGGTGTAGGCTGCCTCTGCTGCTTTTGATAATTATTTTAAAAAATTGTGTGGGAAAAACTAGCTGTTATTAGGACAGCTGAAGCTAATTCGTTAGTATCAAATATAATCATTCAAAGCACTTTCAGCCGGTCGTTAGTATCGTCGTTCACCTAACCAGCTCTTTTTAGGACAGATCACACCAATACGACAGTAACGATTTCTAAAGATCTCTTTTCAAGTACCATAATTTAAAGTAATGATGTGAGCATGTTAAAATCTCCACCATTTGTATAGTGATGTGAAATTAGGGGTCAGCAGATACATTATATTTAATTTATCTAACTTGTTATTAGTGCAATTGCTAGGAACGCATCTTGTTGAACACTCAATATGCAAGCAGTTTTATTAAAAACTCTAATGTAAGTGTCTATTAACCAATAGAATCTTTTCTACTTCTCTGTTCTTAGTTACCACTCATCAAATTGCCCATAATGTGATGAATTTTTAAGCTGACTATATAAAACGTAGTATTACCATTAAAATATTTATATTTACTCTCAGTATATAATGACAATATTTGGTTGAAATAGATAACTAGACTTGAATATGGTACTCTAATGTGATAAATACAATATGGTGATGGAAAAGCAGTAATGTTGTAAAAGTAATATATAGTACTCTGGTCATATTTTTAGTGATATAATGGGCAATTTGAATGAGATATATCTGACACAAAGGTATAAATTGTATTTCATTTGTGAATTAAATGAATTCCAGAGCACCTGGTAAATTTAATTAACAAATAAAATCATTTAAATCACATAGTAGCATAATTGTGAAGCTCTGTAATTGGTGAAGGGGAAGCAAAGAGATCATATGTATTGGATTAATGTTCCAACCTAAATGATCATTGGAATAATGTTCCAAGATTTTTATAGAATAAAATAAAGATATTGAAGTGCTTTCAAAAAATATTCATGTGGCAGAGACTGGCTAGAAACTGTTAAACTCACTTCCTATTGCAGGACACACCAGTTAATGAAACGTCTCACCCCACTTGCCATACTGATTACTTCTTTCCAATGAAAAGAGGACAAAGGTGACATAACATTTCCCAGTCAAAGTAGTTAAAATCCTAAAAAGCCCCTTCTTACTCACCCCCCTTCCTTCCTCCCTTCCTTCCTTCCTTCCTTCTTTTCCCTTTCTTTCTTCCTTCCTTCCTTCCTTCCTTCCTTTCTTTCTTTCTTTCCTTCCTTCCTTCTTCCCTTCTTTCCTTCTTTCCTTTTCTCTCTCTCTCTCTCTCCCTCTCTCCCTTCCCTTCTGCTAGCTGAGTGGATGCAAAATGCAAAATACAAATCATCCACAGAAGCCAATAAACAGAAAGAGTCTGTGTCGCTGAATGGCTGAGTACAGCAGAACTCTCCAACCACTGAGATGTTTAGAGGTTTAGGCTCATTATTGTCAGCAGATGACCTACCTTTAATGCAATTTGTGTTTACCTTATATATTAAGCATCAATCCTCCTGATGAATTCTTATTTAGTCTCTGTCCTTGGATAGGAAATTTTATGAGATTTATATCTTACCAGCATTTGATACATCTTTCTAGCAATGGCTTCTTGAAATACTTTTATTCCCTGAATTCCAGGCTAACAAACTTCTTAGGTTCTCCACCTACGTCATAGATTGCTTCTTTTCAGACTCCTTTGCTGTTATTTCACTCTTAAATATTAAAGTACCCAAGGGTTAAGTCTTAGCCCTCCCCATGGTCTTTATTTCTGTCCTGCATAATTTCTTTCAGGCCTGGGGCTTTAATCTACATCTCAGATCCCTAATATCTTCTGGATCTCTATCTTCTATGCCCAATTCTTAAAACTGCCACTTGGTTCTTAAGACATTGTAAATTTAACGTACCCAAAATGGAATTCTTTTTTTTTTTCCGGTACGCGGGCCTCTCACTGTTGTGGCCTCTCCCGTTGCGGAGCACAGGCTCTGTTCGCGCAGGCTCAGCGGCCATGGGCCCAGCCGCTACGTGGCATATGGGATCCTCCCGGACCGGGGCACGAACCCGTGTCCCCTGCATCGGCAGGCGGACTCTCAACCACTGCGCCACCAGGGAAGCCCCAAAATGGAATTCTTTATTTCTCCCTAACAATAATGTGTCTGTCCCTAGTCTTCTCCACTTTAGTTTATGGCATTAGCAGTCATCCAGTTATTTAGTACAAAACCTAAGGAGTTATCTTTGAGTTCTCTCTTTCTTTCATTTCCTACTTATAATCCCTTTGGATACTCCTCCAAAATGTATCCTATCACTTCTCACCCTCTCCACAACTGCCTGAGATTACATCATCTCTTATCTGGATTTAAGAATTCTAAGCAAGGAAGTTACATCATCTCATTTATAATTTCAAGGCAATAATTTCTAACTAGTCCCTTTTTTTTTTTGCTCTTGTTTCTCATAGACAATAGACATTTCATAAGCAGAAATCAAATCATGTAGCTCTGCTAAAAATCCCCAGGTGATTCTCACTATCTTTTTATTCATTCTATGGCATCTATCTTCATCTTATAACACTAACAGGAAAAGACTGGTCCAAAGCTGTGAAAGACTCATAACCATTAGATGAAGAATTAAGTTTTACTATGCTTTCAAGTCTAGAATAATGTCTCATAGTTTATCAACTAGATGGAATTTAACAAAAAAATTTGAGTTACATAATGAACCAACTAGTAGTTCTGTTTTCCAGATTTGTATAGTCTGTAAATTTGATAAATATTATTTCTGCATTCACACTGGTGTAGGTTTCTACATCCATACTAGTTCTTATTTCATTATGCTTTATAATAGATTTGTCATTTCTCCCTGGAATATAGCAATTATCTTTTACCTAAGTTCCCTACTTCCACTCTTACCTTGTAATCTTTTCTCTGTACAGAAGCCAGAGTGATCTTTCAAAATTATAAATCAGATCATGTCACTTCCTTGCTTAGAACTGTTAAAAGGCTTTCCATTGCCCTTGCAGAAAAACAAAATAAAACATCTTTACTGTGGCCTAAAGACACTAGTTGATTTGATTTCTGGTTACTGCACTGACCTTTTTTCATTTCTCTTTCTTCGGCTCTTGCTGGATAAGCTCCATCCGTGCTGTCCTCACGGTCCAGGCGGTGTGCCGGGCTCTTTTCTGGCTTGTATTTTATGAGGCTATTCTTACCACTTGGAAAATAATTCCCCATATCTCCACACAGCTGACTTCTCGTTTCTGTTCAGGTAGGACCTTTAAGAGAAGCTTTTCCCCAGAACCCCATGAAAAATAACCATCCAATCAGTCTTCATCACATTACCTATATAACTTATAAAAATCTGAAATCAACATGCCCACACTTACTTCCTCATTTTATTCATTTGGATTGAATCCACTGGAAGTTAAGCTCTTATTCATTGTGGTGCCTCCTAGCTCCCGGTAGAAGGTCTCACATACAGTTGTCAGTCCACATATGTTGGCCGCTCGCTTGGTTACATGTCTAACTTTGGCCTGGATTAAACTCTCTATGGAGGCAAGGAATGAGTTTGACTCATCTTATTCTAACATGACATTCAAGGATTTATCTAGGTAGAGCATATACGTAGTAAATATTTTGTCACTCTATATGCAGGTCAGTAGTGTAAAAAAAAAAATAAATAACACCAAGGACCAGATTGCAATTAATTCGCTAATTCACACTCTTCAGATGTTGAATACATTGTGAAATCCCCTTATTTTTTTTAATCAGGCTATATAGTTCTCCAAGTTAATACAGTGAGCCGTTTTCAAAGTTCTAATTCAAATAGACCGTTCTTTTGTCTACAGAAAAATATGTCTCAATCCAGACAACATATTACAATCATCTGTAGAACTCTAAAATATACTAATACTCAGACCCCACTCCAGACCAATGCCACCCCACTATTTGGAGTTGGGACATGGGCAGTAGTAGTTTCAAAAAAAATCTCTCTAAGTAATTTAAATATAAGCAGAATTATAAACCACTGGCTATAGTCAGTTGTGATATTTTTCTTTTATTATCAGTTCAATGTGTATTAATGATTACATCTTCTCAAAGTGTTCAATAAAAATGTTTGAATATTATTTTATTAATTCTGTGTCTGCATATTTACTCAACTATGTGGGGTTTTTTTCTGTTCTCTCCTAACAGAATTCTTATATTGATGCAAAATGGATTTTCCAAGCTTTTATTATAAGATTTTTAAAGATAGGAAGTCTTATTGTTGGGAATACTACATTGCATCAAAATAATAAATTGAGTATCTGTTTTTGATTATCTGAATTTATAGAATTACAAGGCATATTTGCAATTGATTTACTAAGACTATCTTTCAAATCTGTGAAAAGAATATATATATATATATTTAGCTTGCTTACTTACTCAGATGGTTCACCAAGATGGGCTTTATGGATGCCCCACATAGAAATAACTAAAATAGTGGAAAAATAAATACATGTATTAAAATACATATTAACTTTTAGGTATACCTAATCCATGGTTGTCTATCAGATACAACTATGTAGCTTACTTAAAATATAATGTGTAGCTTTTACCCAAGATCTATTGAGTCAATACATTTAGAAATGGTCTAGGTATATTTAACCTTTTATTATGGAGAATTTTGAATATACACTAAAGTAGAAAACTGGAAAATGCATCCTGGTATATCCCCAGCAACCAGCTGACAACTGTCAATCCTGCTTCATCTACAACCCCATTTATTCTTTCCTTCTTGAAATATTCTGAAGCAATCCCAGACATACTGTTTCCTCCACAAATATTTTGATATGTATCTCTAAAAGATAGACTCTTTAACATAATGATAATACCATTATACTTTAAAAAAATAAAAAAATAATGAATTTTCATAAAATTTTATAACATAATGATAGTACCATTATACTTTAAAAAAATAAAAAATAAAATAATTTATTATAAATGTCAACATTTGCAATGACCTACCCCCCTTTTTTAAAGTTGGTATAAATCAGGGTTAAACTAAAGAAGGTCTATCATCTTTCATGTTTCTTTATGTCTCCCTACATTTTTTTCCTGTCAACTAATTTGTTGATGAAGCAAGACTGATTGTCCTATAGTTTCCACTATTTGAATTTTTCTGATTTTTTATGGGGTCAGATAATATGTTTTTCTGTTCTTCATATATGGGGAAATTGGGAGGTGTTATATTCTTTCACCAGGAAGAATAAAGTGACTGACTATTATTTCTCTTTTTATAATTTTAGCGTGTGTTAACAATTGATTCTCTACGCAAATCTATTTAGAAAATTGATTCTAATCTGTCTCTCTACTTAAGCAATATTGTAAGGAAGACGGTAAAATGTCTTAAGGCATGAAGATGTCATACCAATAAAAGAAAGAGGTTAGTTGAATATGTTTTGTGTCTGGTGTACCTGGTAATTTTAAAAAAAGAAAGAAAAAGAAAGATAAATTGTTATGTGTGAGTAAGGTGTAAGGGTAGCAATTTTGTTTCATTTTTAGTACTTGAAATTTTACTTCAGTTCAAATGCCTTAATATTTGAATCACTGTATTCATGGACTTTCACTGAGAGAAAGGATATAAGCCAGTATTTTCCAAACTTGTCTGATCATTAGAATGATATATATGCCTTGACTAAAAACAAAAATCACTGGAATCTTCTATTGTAATACTTAATCATAATATCTTGGGAAAGGGCTTGGGAATCTACATTTGAAACAATTATCCCTGAGAAAAAAATTAGAAAACAATGAAATACACTTTTTTAAAAAAGCCCAACATTTATCAACCAATCAAAAAAGAAAATAGTTTTTCTTACTTTGGGTTTCACATTTACCTTTTCCATTCCTACATCATTGCAGAATATTTTTAAAAATATGTGTAGAAGGAGATGATTATTGAAATAATTTTTGTAATAAGAAAACTGAGTTTTCAAGAGGTGAATTGACTCCTTCAGTGAAGGCACTCAGACTCAAATCCAGTTCCTGTGAATACAAATTCAGTAACTTTTAAACTTCAGCAAGTTCCCCTGCATTTATTTTGCCCTAGGTAATAATCCCAATCCTTCTTAAATCTAATTCTATAATGTAGATTATTTTTATAATTGTGTCTGTAACTAATAAAAATGTTATTATCCATACATAACATCACTAATTATTGGAGAAATGCAGATCAAAACTACAATGAGGTGTCACCTCACACCAGTCAGAATGGCCATTATCAAAAAATCTAAAAACAATAAATGCTGGGTGGGGAGGGGCGGTGAAAGGGGAGCCCTCCTGCACTGTTGGTGGGAATGTAAATTGATACAACCACTGTGGAGAACGGTATGGAGGTTCCTTACAAAACTAAAAATAGAACTACCATACAACCCAGCAATCCCACTACTGGGCATATACCCCAAGAAAACCATAATTCAGAGAGAGACATGTATCACAATGCTCATTGCGGCACTGTTTGAGGTAGCTGGGACATGGAAGCAACCTGGGTGTCCATCGACAGATGAGTGGATGGAGAGGACATGGCACATATATACGGTGGAATATTACGCAGCCATAGAAAGAAACAAAATTAAGTTTTTTGTGGTGAGGTGGATTGACCTAGAGCCTGTCATGCAGAGTGGGGTGGGTCGGAAAGAGAGGGACAAATACCGTATGCTAGCACATATATGTGGAATCCAAAAAAAAAAAAATTGGTACTGATGAACCTAGTAGCAGGGCAGGAATAAAGACATAGACATAGAAAATGGACTTGAGGACACAGCAGGGGGAGGGGGAAGCTGGGGCGAAGTGAGAGTAGCGTTTACACATATACACTACCAAATGTAAAATAATATGGCTCAAAATCAATGTGATTTGCAATATGCCTAGAAAAAGACTCTTGTCACTAAAATAGAAAACATCTGGCAATAGCAAATAAAAACAAGCTCTTTTAACCATCTAAATATGATTTGTTTGCACAGAGGACAGACTGGAAAAAGTCCACTAAAAATATCCCACTATGGACTAGTGCTGGCTCACTGGTGGGCAGAGTCAGGGTCCAAAAGACTCCTGGGCTCTGGCCCCCTCACTAGTCGGGGAAGCCAGGTCTTGGGGTTAGTGCCAGATTACTGACAGGCAGAGCCAGGTCCTGGAGTCTGGCTACAGGGCCAAGGGACCTCAGGGCTGCTTTCAGATTGCTAGGGGTTGGGGGGGGAGGGGTGGGTCCTGACACTGTTGGGTACGGGGTCCGAGATGTCCCAAAGCTTGTGTTGTCCTGCTAGTGGGCAGGGCTAGGGCTTAGCCGGTCCCAGGCTAGGGTCTAGCCTGCTGTGGGATTGTTGTTTTCTTGAGTTTGGTGTCTGCCTCCTGATAGGTGGAGCTGGGTCTTGGACCCCCTGGTGGGCAGGGCTGTGTGTAGAGCCGTGTCTAGAGGCACCTGTGGGCTCAGGAAGTCTTTAAGCAGCCTGTCTGTTGATGGGTGGGGCTGTGTCCCCACCTAGTTATTGTCTGGCCTGAGAGGTTCCAGCACAGGTGCACAGGCTGTTGGGTGGGGCCGGAAATTGGCGCTACTGCGCCTGCCAGCACGGGCTTCTGCGCGGCAGAAGGAGCTTGCGAATATGGCTGCCGCCAGTGCCCAAGCCCCGGCGTGAGCGCAGACGCCCCAGCTCTCCAGGAGACTCTCCTAGACCAGCAGGTAGGTCTGGCCCAGGCGCCTATCAAATTACTGCTTTGCCTGTATGCGTCCGTGGAGAGTGAAGTTTCTGTTTCCCTCAGTCCTGTGGGGCTGCCGAAATTTAAGACCTGCTGGCCTTCAAAGTCAAACGCGGTGCGGGACCCCGGGCGGGGGAGCCCGACGTGGGGCTCAGAACTCTCACGCCTGTGGGAGAAACTCTGCAATATAATTATTCTTCTGTTTGTGGGTCGCACACCCAGGAATATGGGACTTGATTCTGTCTCATATCTGCCTCTCCTGCCTGTCTCCTTCTTTATGTCTTTAGTTACAGAAGATCTTTTCTGGTAGGTTTTGGTCTTTTTCATCGATGGTTGTTCTGCAGATAGTTGTGATTTTGGTGTTGAGTTTTCATTGTAGAAGGCAGCTACCAACTTGGAGTGGCCTAATCTGGGAGGAGAAATGTAGGTCCCAGAACTACAGTAATTTTAATGACAAATCTCCAGTGATCGGCTATTGAAGTCACTGTTTCGGGGCATGAATAACGCAAGGCGTTTCTAAGATACGGAAACTTGACTGTATTTTCTTACGTTGAGAAAATCCTCCTCACGTTGTTGTTTTCAGTTTAAACAAAAATTTGAAGATATTGATAGGCTTGAGAGGAATAATGCTCAGGTTAATAAGGTAACTAGTTTTCTATGTTGAAGTACTCTCTACAAAGATACTTTTAGAGTGTTTTGTTTTTATATCAAGAAAAAAATTGGTTTGTTATTTTCCCGCCAAAGTCTATGTTTACTAATGCATACGACTGAGTGAAATCTTTGCTAGATGCTTTTTATGTAAGATAAAGGAGAGTTGTCATGAAAGACTAGTGAAACTTTTGTGACATGTGGTGCTTTGGGATCTGCATGACAAAGTGCAGCCCTGTGTGGGAGAGGAACTCTTTCCTCAGTTTGGTTTATAATTCAGCACTGGTAAAGAATCTCAATGCCTGGGTGATACTGGAGCATAAATCCAGGGCACACCACTTATGGACCATACAATGAGAGCCCTCATAAGGGAAATATGAGAACATTTTACTTGGCTCAGGAAAAAGCAGAATGTAGAAGAAGCTGCTTGGTGACTACAATACCAATAAAGTTTATGAATACATGCAGGTCTCGTGAAAGACTTAAGAGTGGAATACATTTCAGTAAACGAAAGATAATACAGCCAAAGATGAAGTGAGAATAAGAACTTTAGAAAATCAACATCAATGTACCTTTGTAGATAGGAACTCACTGGATAGTAGATAGTAGATACCTTTGTAGATAGGAACTCAATGTATAATATAGATTTTAAAAGATATTTGTTGGTATCTTGACTGTACATGATCAAGTTTTTATGCAAATACAATTCCAAAAAAAATTCACCTCCAAATTATGACTTTAATTGTCATATAAAGATGGTAACATTTAGAAGTACCTCTAGATGTTTGATTTATGAAGTTCAGAAACAGTGAAGTTTACATATATGTTATATATATAATATATATATCCTCTAAAGGCATTAATTTGTGTTGTTGCTATAAAATTCATAAGAATTGTCCATCAGATACTGATTTGGTTGATTGCATGATTTTTCCAATTGTGTATATTCACAGTTCTTTGAAAGAAAAGTTGTTTTATACTAGTGAGTAATACAGCTTTTTAATAGTTTACAATAAATATTTGAGTATAAAAAATAAAAATTCCAAAATTAGGGAAAAATTTGAAGTATGTAATTGTTTAAATTATAGGATTTTCTATTATAACTTTGAAAAGTGTTTAATGAGTATCTAGTTTAAATTTAAATGTATAATGCATTTAGTTGAATATTTAGTAACACCAAGTTTGGTGTTATAAAATCATTCTCAAATAAAATGAATAATGAAAGTCTCTTAAGTAAAGTCAGTTTACTTAATATTTAATACATTTCTTAACATCTTTGAAGGGAGATAGATTTTTATGACACAAATATGAGCTTTGAAGTTTATAATTATTACTGAATTACAGAGTTGGTACTTTAGAGGTACATAAATTTTGGAATAACCAAATTTCGCCAAACTCCCCAATGTTCATTAAATCACAATTTTTGCTGTTAGGTAATTTCGTCAGGCATGTGGGCCATCTGTTATATTGACTACAAGCTATATAATCTGCTTGGATCATCTTTTTGTTGCACATAGTTGACCTCACTTATTTAATTACTACATGCTTCCAGATTTTGTGGTTTACAATATGTTCACTCAGTGAAATTCTGCCCATATTGCATTCCTTATTCATTGAGTAGCAACTAACATTTCTTGCTGATTAACAGTCTGCTTTATGAATGATAGCACTGAATTATTTCTTTTGGGGGTCAAACTTAATTATCTGTTTATTATCAGTTATAAATGTATGTATTTTATTAAAATTGTTCAATATTTTCTTTTTTTCCTAGTTCAGAAAATTTGAACATTCCATGGATATTAGAATAGCTATCACTTCTTTTCTTGTTAATTTTCTGGGATATTTTAAAATTGAAAATGTTAGAGACTGTGGAATTCTCTCTTTCAGAAAAAGTTATGTCTATTCTGATATTCAACAATTATTACAAATTATACCTGTTCTTTCATCTTTCATCTCTTGTAGATTATTTGCAAGTATATCATAGTCATCATCAGGAGATCTTTCAGATAATCTCTCTGATACATATTGATTCCTGTTTTCTGATTTTCCACAAATAGTTGCAATTATATCTGCTTGCTTTTCTCACTTTAATAGATTTATGTAATGTAGAAAATTACCATTATAATTTCTGTTATCTGGTATCAGCACATTATTTTCTAAAAGTTCTGTAAGTTAAAGCATTTCACATTTCATGCACTTAAGTGAATTTTAAAAACCAGTTAAACTATTTACTTGTTTGGTTGTCCATTATGTACTGTATAATAAAGTGTTTTTTTAATCTCTTTTAATTTCTTCTGAAACCATTAAAATCTCTGTACTGCTTAGCATGTACAGAAGCACTTCTCAGTCATCATAGAATTCCTCTAATTTACTTTATTAAATTGCTTAAATTTAAATATTTGTATAAACTATTTGGAACTGGACACTGGGCCTTTAACATTTCCCCCTATGGCAAACCAAACTACTGATTATTTTCCAACTTTCTTTTTGCTTCTATGTAATTAATTGACATAATTCTACCATGTCAGAAATTAATTTGATGTTATATTTTAAATTTGGATCATGTTTACTTTCAATTTTTAAACATCAACAAGACACTTCTGCTTTAACACACTTCTACCAAGAGCAACTATAAAACCTGGATAAAATAATAATTTAACAAAATAGCTCGTTGAAGGCATTTGGTGGTGACTTTATTGGCAGAAAAGACTTGAGGTTTCAAGATCACAGAGAAGAAAGAAAGCACATCCACATTAAGGTGGGCCAGATATTTTCTGCCGCTTTTCTCACCCAGGCATGTGCTAATTTTTAAGCCACACTTGGCAAGAGTTATACATTTGTAATTTGTATGTTTTTTTCTCTATGTATGTTTTTCTTCAATGGAAAAAATAACATAATCACATCGCTCATTCATCTGAGTAGATTATGTAATGAGACTAATCGTATTTAATTGTATTACTCTTTTGGCCTTTCATCAGCATGATGAGTAGCTGGTTTTTGAAACAACACAGTTTGTGCCCATAGTTTTCATTCATCTCACAATAAAGGCTTATTTTAGTAGATTTAAAAAAATATCTACCTTTTCACATCTTTGCACCACCTTTCATTAATTGACAAACAGCACCATGTTCAAGAATGTAGAGCTTAGAGTTAGAGAGACTGAGGCTTAAAATTATAACTGTTTGACTTATCAGCTTTGGAAAATGGGCAGATTATGTGACCTAATCCTTTTGTGTTTCAGTTTTCTCATTTGTAAATAGGAAAAGGATTCTTTTTACAGAGTTGATTGTTATATTAATACGACAATGCATATAGAGCAAAGAGAGAACCTGCTCAAAAGTTTTTATTTTTTTCTATTAATATCTTTATTAGAAAGCATCTTAAAGTAACAACAAGGAGATGGTTCTCAGTCTGACGAGAAATTAGAAAATGTACATTTTAATGTACAAAACATTTAGTTATTTTACTGTAATTATAAGGAACAACTAACAAATACATATTGCTCCTTAGCTATAAGGAACAGTCACAATGCTAATTCACATAGTTTTCAAAATTAATTCAGAAGACACAAAACCAGATATTTTTCAAAAATCACTTTACAGTTTTAAGAAATAATTGTTAATATAAATATACTTACATTCTAAAAGGAGCATTTTTTGTCTGACAGTTAATAAATTTAGGTAGAAAGTATATATGATAGAACATAACTCCCCCAAACCTGTATAAAAAAGATTTTACAGTATGCATATCCACCTGTAATGAATAATTAGATGTGGTTTTTATTAGTCTTTTATGGCTTATGGAGACTTGGTCAAATTACCCAACTTAACTTCCATCATTATAGAATAAGATAAATAATAACATCCTGATAATATCTTGTATCTGATAAGTATAAAGTATTTATTAAATATTAACACTTTATAACATTATAAAAATTATGTTTTCTTCTTAGTTATTTTGGCACTATAAGTGTGGAAAAAGCAATAAAAAAACTGTAGTCTTTTAAGCATCATGTGGATATTTATTAAAAATAAGGGATCTATTTTTTAACATTTCAAATAATATTTTATATGAGAAACATATATTTTATATTTAGAAACAATTTGCACCTAGAAAGGAATTTACAGCCCTTCCAATCTGACTCTCTCATTTTACAGATAACAAACTGAGATATATAGACATTAAATGTATTTTCCAGAATCACAAAGACTATCCCTACAAGTCTAAAATTAAATCTCACATTATCTTGTTTCTGTTTAGCATTTTGGCTGCCTAGCTGACTGTCTCTTCTAATTTATTCTCACCTTTAGAAAAGGGATTGAGGTAGAGCTTTGTGATCAATAGTGCCTTAATATTGACTAAGTAAATTTCAGTTATGCTATAACTCACTACCATCATTCCAGTTTGAAATCTTTGTTTTAAATTTCATATTTAGGTTTTTATTGACAATGTCCAGTGTTTCTGTTTTGCTAATTTTTGTTGTATCCATTTAGGATATTTTTAAAACTGGAATATAATTTCCTCAAATATTTTCATGCTTTTTATTGCCAACAGAGCTAATGTAGAGCCAAAATGTTTTCAAATATAATAGAAAATTTACTCTCTAGGAGAATATCATGAAAGACCTCTAGCTTAAAATGACTAATTAAAAACATGCATGCATTTCTATTCCTTCCTATAAAATGAACATAAAGGAATATATACATTGGTAAGGAACTGACACTAGATGAATGTTCACTAAATTTTGGCATATGGAAGATGAGAAAATGTATGAACAAGTAGAATGTACCAAAAGAGGGAAAACTAACAAGAAGTGAGCCATTTGCATCACTAAATCTCCAGAATACTCTGCAGTGAATAATACCAAAGATATCCAAAGATAGTAGTGAGAGGTGGAGATGAAAGTAGGAGAATTAGTTGAAATTCTATCTAAGGAACAGTTAGATTGCTCTGATCTCCTTTCCCAATTTTATTTGGCATAGCCTGGTAAACACTCCTCACCCAGCAGGAAGCAAGAGGTTTAGTCTCTGGAGAAGCTAGCAAGAGGCAAAGAGGCTTCACATTTGGACACTGGGACCAAAAAAAAAGGAATTAAGGATAACTCAGCCTCAGCTTCCTAAATGTTGTCTTTGAGACTTGGGAATTCTTCCCAAGCTTCACACTTCCCTTCTTTCTGGGTAAGAAAACCTCACCTGAAAATTTAGATTGGGCAGGCAGTTACACTTGGCAGGTGAAACACGTGCTGTTGTAACGGAATAATGTTGTATTAGCATTTACATTGTTTTGATATTACTTAAGTGATTCGGGAAATAAACTAAAAAGCTCATAATATTAGGTAATTTACCTAATAATCTTAGTGTGGTTTTCTGTGTTCTTCAGATTGGTTATTGAATCCGACTGCTGGTTTAATTTGAGAATATTTGGATTCCAGTTTAGAAGTGGCTATGAATTCTGATATATACATATTTTTTAATAGAATTTGTCCATGTTGAGATGTTCAGAAATGAGCTCCACAGAGACTGAAATGCTGTTGCATACTTGCTGCCCTATCAGAATATCCAGCAGTTGATCATTCATTAAAAGAACAGGAAAACCTCATGTTCTTAGAAGTTGAAATGATCATCACTAGAAATTTTTTTTCACATCTTTATTGGAGTTTAGATGCTTTACAATGTTGTGTTAGTTTCTGCTGTACAACAAAGCACATCAGCTGTACGTATACATATATCCCCATATCCCCTCCCTCTTGCATCTCCCTATCCCACCCCTCTAGGTGGTCACAAAGCACTGAGCTGATCTCCCTGTGCTATGCAGCAGCTTCCCACTAGCTACCTATTTTACATTTGGTAGTGTAAATATGTCAATGCAACTCTCTCACTTCATCCCAGCCTCCCCTTCCCCCCGACCCAGTGCCCTCAAATCCGTCCTCTACATCTGCGTCTTTATTCCTGCCCTGCCATTAGGTTCATCAGTACTGCTTTTTAAAATTCCATATATATGTGTTAGCATGTGGTATTTGTTTTTCTCTTTCTGACTTATTTCACTCTGCTGTATGACAGATTCTGGATCCATTGAATTGTCAACAGATGGGTGTACTGGTCTTCTAGGAGAGTTGACTTACAACAAGGATTTCTTTCACCAACTCGCCAGGCTGGTTATAAAGTCAAAGTTCAAAGCTATCTGAAATTCAAGCCAGAGATTTAGCTTCTCCCAATAAATAGTTTTTAATCCACTGAGAGCTATGGTATAGAGATGGTTCACGTCATCTTTGATTATAGGGGAAGCTTATTTGATCTCTTTACACTAGGTCTCAGTTTCAGTTCCTTATCTTTAGTGTTCCTGAAGATTCTTTTCTTTAAGAAAAGAATGTAGGTGTGAATACTCAGCCCTTGTCCAATAATTCGCATGATCTTCTGGAAATGATACGATTTTACTCCTTTAGATCTGATATCAGAAAAATTTGTATTTTATTCGTGTCTATGAATAAAGCCTGAACACTGCCTGGTATATTGTTGCACTCCATAATGTTTGTTGAATTAATTAAAATATTAAATGATTAAAGGCTTTTAGCTTTCCCTTTACTTCTGGCATCTGTGGGTTTAATTCAGTTTCCTCCAGAGGTAAACATACTGTCGATATAAACTACATTTTCTGTATTATATTTTATCCACTATCTCTAGGTGTTTGTAGTGTGAGGGTTTTTGCTTTGATCTTACTGGCCTTCTCATAAAACGCTAGCTCATTCAATGCATCCAGTCAAAATCTGGAAAAGAAGCAGGTGAGAGGAGAGAACAGTCTAAAGGAATGATTTAAACTTGAAAGAACTGCTTAAATTTATGAATGGTACTAAATTTTAGTCTTGGTTTTACTAAATTTAGATCTCCTACTTGTTCCCAAGCAGGTGGTGAAGCTTATGAAGAAGATAAAAATAAGCTATTGAGAAATAAAGGAGTTTCATTTCTGTTATACATCCCAGTTGTGTTGTTAGTAAATGAGTGACCTGCCACTATAGATCTTATTCAGAGACCTTTTCAGATTGATTTTTGTGCATTGGAAATCTTGTTATCAGATAAATGCTATGTATTCATTTTGTATGTTCTGTGATTAGGGATTTTTTTTTTTCCTTTCTAAACCAGAATAACCTCTCTCTTATTAGTGAGTCTGGGGCATAGAGGAAAGTTGTTTGGTGTTCCTCAGTCAGGACAGATTTTCTGTTTTTCTTATGCTCTATTTTCTTTCTCCCTATTAGAGAATACTTTTATAAAAATGTATCAGTTTAATGCTATAATAGAAGGAGAATGTTACTAGGAGAATGACTTAGTCTTATAAATGTTCCACTCTGAAAAATCCATACAACTTATTTGTGCTAGCTTAGAAGTACCTTGCCCATAAGGATCCATTGCCTTGCCATTAATTAGCTCGCCCTAGCCTTGATCATTGGAAGTACAAGCAAGATGGATCCAGGACTTTACAGAGAGAAAGGTGAAGGAAAAGATAAGGGGAGGGATTTCAAGAAGAATAGTTTATCAGTGTACATCCAAGTTGACCTGAAAGATTAAAAACTTGTTTATTTTCTTTTGTGCTCTAAATATATTTACTATAACCTATAATTAATTCAGTGCACCTACACATCGTTTGAGAGGTAGGGTTTGTACTTCGATTCAAAATTTGGGAACCTGCTGTGTGTTTAATATGACACTGATTTTCATTCCCATCTTCTTTTTTTTAAAAAAATACATATCCTTTCAAAAAATTTGACTTCATGATTTATTTACTATCCGAGTTCAATGGTGGAAGTTCTACTTTTGCTAGAATTACACGTGGCAGGTTGTTTTACTTGACTTCGTAAAGTTTAAATGATAGTACTGTAGTCTAGGGGAATAACTAGGGAATGTTGAACATACAGGACTGGATAATGGATTGATTTATACAAATGACGAGAGGAAAGGGAAAAGAAGAAAATGACAAAAGTGGACATTAGTAAAGATATTAAGAAAGGCCAAATCCATATCCATTGTGCTGAGATTTAATATGGAATTAGTTACAAACTGGTATAAATTCTTATGCATCAAACAAAATAAGCCTCATTATTTGTCTTTTTATTTCTGGTATTATAAGAATTTTAAATGAAAATTGTAAGCCAGTGATTATCTTTTGAAAAATTATTTCAACTAATTTCATTTATAGTCCAAATATGCCAATATCCTTACATTTTATTATAATCCTAATAGAAAATTTAAGTAGTTAGTTAACCATATTTTATAGGCAGTTAAATTAATTTACAAATCTAACCCCTGATTTTTAGCACTAAAACCAATGCACAATATATCCAATCAAGTTTACTTTACAGCACTAAATTAGCAAAAATGCTATTATTTATCCAGCAACCAAATTGAAAGCTAACAAAAAGGTTGGTGGCTTCCACTAATAATTTAAATTGTCTATAGTACATATATAGCAATCAAAAGAAAAATGCTGGGGTCTATTATGAGACACCACTATCTCTTTATTACTATAAGAAGATGCTAAACAATTACAGCTTCAAGTTATACTCTGGCTGAAAGAAGAGGGAGACCAATCAACACAAGTGATGGTTTCTGCCTTATGCTGAGTATAGCTTTTTAAAATTTCTTCAGTGTGCCTTCAAATGACAAGAAGGAAAAAGTTGCACTCATTGAGTATCTCTCTGTGTCTGTCTATTTTCTCGACAAAGTAGCTAGGCCAAGGGGTGGTTTGAGGAACTGCACAATCTTCCCATAATCTCCATAAACTAGCTATGTCGAGGTTGCTTGAAATGAATTATTTGGATAGACTTCTCTGCATCTTTAAAAAAGAAATTCTTGCCGTCCTATTTCTCTTGATTATTAGATATCTTCCACTAATTCACATCCTAATGTCCAAAATTACTTTGTGTTTATGGAGTAACATTTGTATAAATTATTTGCCTTTCATAATATATGACCTGAATGTGCAGTGTAGTACCTTTTGGCAACACTGATGTATATAATGTTCATCGAATTCCAGTCTTCATCTAAGGTATTATTTTATTCTTTTACTATGTAAAGTACCTTGAGATCAAATATTTCCCATATCTATAGACACATTCCTGTAACAACACTGATGTTTTAAATTGAAAAAAATTAAAAATAAATCCCTTTATTTGGAAATAAAGTAGGCAGATGATTACCAACTCATATATCTTAACCATTTAGCAAAATGTTTTTTACAGTGTTTGAGAACTTTAAGGCTAAGAATGCTACAGAAAAGAAATAGGCACATTAAAAGGCCTTATGTTAAAAGTTATTAATATAAATTATACTTTATTAATATCCTATAAGGAGGGTGATTAATCATTAATTTCCAGCTGTCATTTCAATATAATAGTGTACAGATTAAATTTTTTTATTTATAAAGGCAATTATCTAAAACTCACTACTTAGATAATAGAGAATTCAAATATTTTATACTAATGAACATTACTACTACAAAATTATTACTGACAAAATTAATAACCATTTAAATATTCTAACTGAATCCCACTTTTTAAATTCAATGGTGAAAAATTTCTTTATTTTCTATAAAATTAAGAAAAAATAGAAAATGTGACCCATAATTTGGAAAATGACAATGATTAACTCTTTAAGATGTAATTTTCAGTAATAACTGTGGATAAAAATGTAATAAAATATCCCTTCCTCTGGAAAATAAATTAAAACATACTTGTTAAAATTAAAAAAGAAAAGAATGAATAGGGAATCTTGAGAGCAAAATGGTACCTGAAAGGGAGAGCCATTTTGCTGAAAGATGATAACACATAGTCTATGAAAGGACTCTGGAACAATCCATTTATCTATGTGTCTGTTTTTATGCCAGTACCATACAGTTTTGATTACAATACCTTTGTAATATAGTTTGAAATCAGGAAGTGGGATGCCTCCAGCTTCGTTCTTCCTCGATTGTTTTGGCTCTTTGGGGTCTTTTGTTATTCCATATATTTTTTAGAATTTTTTTTTTAATTTCTGTGTAGAATGTCATTGGAATTTTGGTAGGGAATGCATCATATCTATAGATGGCTTTGGGTAGTTTGGACATTTAGACAATATTAATTCTCCTGTAGCTCAAGAAGTCTAGCCCTCAGGTAGCAGCTTTTAAATTATGCAGATAAAACTCTTCCAGGGAAAGACTGGGAGATGGGTGTTTTTGCCTGTTCCCTCTGTGTTGAGCCCTCATTGGATGGCTGTTTGAATACTGCTTTTTTGTTTTCTATAGTCGTGTGGGACTCACAGATTGAAGCCCTGTTGGCTATGAGAGCCACATGATCTGGGGATCAGCCCCTCAGGCAGTAGCTTTAAAAGCTGGAGTACCGACATGTGAACGAGCTCCTTCAAGGGAGATACTGACAACTTGGAGTTGGTTGGAGGGAGGAGACTGTGGAGGTTTCTGCAGGCTTCCCCAGTCTCTGGGAAGCATAATAGCCAGCCCCTGGTTGTGCATTAAGTTAGAAACTCTGTCCTTACTCAGCAGCTTTTAAAGTACGTAGATAAACCGTTTCGAGAAGACACTGGGAGATGGGTGTTTTTATCTACTCCCTCTGCACTGGGAGGGGGATATTTTGGGGGAATAGCTGCACTGAGTGCTTGCATGCCTGTTTGAACTGCTTTTGTGTTTTCTACAGTTTTGTGGGTCTCAGGGGTACAAGGATCTTTGGCTTTCAGACCCTAGTGTTTTGCCTCCCTCAGATGGGATTCTTAAAAGTTTGGGCACAGGATTTGGAATAGGGAGCCTAAAAGTAAACCCACATATAAATGGTCAATTTTATGGGAAAGGAGCCAAGAATATACACTAGGGAAGAAAAAATAGTCTCTTCAGAAAATAATGTTGGGAAGACTGGATAGTCACATACAAAAGAATGAAACTGGGCCCTTACACACAAAAATCAATACAGAATGGATTAAGACTTAGACATAACACCTGAAACTGTAAAACTCCTAGAAAGAAACGAGGAGGGAAGTTCCTTGATATTGGTCTTTTTAGATTTGACAACAAAAGCAGAAATAAACAACTGGGAATATATCAAACTAAAATGTTCCTGCACTAACAAAGAAACCTCAAAAAATGAAAAGGCAGTACATGGAATGGGAGAAAATATTTGCAAACTACGTATTCAATAAGGGGTTAATATCCAAAATATACAAGGAGCTTTCCAGGCGTTGGGGACGGAGGTGGGCCTGGCGGGGCCGGAGCCCAGGTCCCCGCCCGGCCCAGCGCCCGCCGCCGGCCGAGCCCCGCGCCTCTGTCCTGGGTCGTGGTGGCCAGAGGTGTGCCGAGGTCCCCGGGACAGGCGGGCGCAGAGG
>NW_020172778.1:459789-461191 GCF_003031525.2 Neophocaena asiaeorientalis asiaeorientalis
CGGCGCCTCTGCGGAGCATCGCGGTCCGGGACTCGGGGCGCCGCGGCTTGCTATGCTCTCCGCCCTCTCCCGGCGCTGAAGCCTCGAGAACACGGCTAGGCAGCTGTAGTTTAATGCGGAGTTTTCCTGCTGGAAACTAGGGGCCTGCTGGGGTCTCAGTTCTTGGCTGGAACATGAGGTTGCCAGGCGTGTGACGGCAGCAGGTAGGAGTGAGCCGCTGGTGCAGTGATGAGCAGGAAAGGGAGGACGGCGGCTGTTGGCCTGTGAACCTAGGCAAGAACGACCAGCCAACACAATCCAGACCAGGGTCCGTGGGCCCAGCTCCGTCCTGTGCGGCTGGTCAGTGGAACAGACCTGCAGGTGTGGCCCTTATCACTCTAGGACTGGCTTCGGGACAGATCCTGCTGATGAGGCCAGGGCACCATCCTCAGTCCTCCAGGAGAGGGCGCCGGAGTGGAGCTAGGGGGCTGTGCCCGACTCCGCATGGCGGCCACGCAAGTCCAGTCTGCGGGCAAGGGCAGTGGGGAGCTGGGAGAAGTCAAGGCCTTGGGAATGTGCCCTGATGAAGAAGAACCTGCAGGCTCATAAAATAACTTTTGTGCGGAACGTTGGTGTGTTGAAAAGCAGTTCTGTGTGCTTTTCCCCCCTGCTGTGGATCAGCAGTGCTAAGGCAGCAGGCGTGATACAGAAGTGTGAGCAGAGATGGTCTGGAATCCCCAAACTCCAGGGAAACTAAAGGTGACAGCCAGCCTAGTGAAGAGGGCAGGAGCTGGGGGCGGTGGCGGTGGCGGCAGCCCAGCAGGCACCCCTCGTCTCAGGGCCCTAATCCTGGCTCCAGCCGGGTGGTCAGGGGAGCTGCAAGGTCTTCTGGGCGAGCAAAGCCCACAGTCCTGAGCTGTTCTTTGCTGTGGTTGGGTCGTCTCCCCCCATCCAAGGGGAGAAATCTAGATGAGGTTTAAGAATCAGTGCTTTAAGAATGTGGATCTCATAGTTGAAACCTTGGACACCGTTTTTTCAACACAAGGTGTTAAAGTGAACGGAAGGATTCAACACGTTTTAAGGAGGGTGTCTCCATGTGGGCAGAATTAGAGAATAAATAGGTCTTGAATTAAAACAAAAAACAAAAAACAAAGAACTTATACAACTCAATACCAAAAAAGCAAACAGTCCAATTAAAAAATAGGAAAAAGGGGCTTCCCTGGTGGCACAGTGGTTGAGAGTCCGCCTGCCGATGCAGGGGACACGGGTTCGTTCCCCGGTCCAGGAAGATCCCACATGCCGCGGAACGGCTGGGCCCGTGAGCCATGGCCACTGAGCCTGCGCGTTCGGAGCCTGTGCTCCGCAATGGGAGAGGCCACAACAGTGAGAGGCCTGCGTACCATTAAAAAAAAAAAAAAAAAAA
>NW_020172778.1:461411-561860 GCF_003031525.2 Neophocaena asiaeorientalis asiaeorientalis
AACAAGGGGGGGGCAGGGCTCCATTAAAAAAAAAAAAAAAAAAAGGCAAAAGACCTGAATAGACATTTCTCAAAAGAAGACATGCAAATTAATATCACTAATCATCAGGGAAATACACATAAAAACCACAATGTGATATCATCTCACACCTGCTAGCATGGCTGTTATCAAAAAGACAAGAGATAATGAATGCTGATGGTGATATGGAATAAAAGGAACCTTTATACACGATTGGTGGAAATGTAAATTGGTGCAGCCACTGTGGAAAACGGCATAAAATTAAAGCTTCATCTATTATATAATCCAGCAATCCCAGTTCTGGTTATATATCCAAAGAAAATAAAATTATCTCAAAGAAATATCTTTACCTTCATGTTCATTGCAGCATTATTCACAATAGCCAAGTATGGAAAAAAAAAAACTATGTCCATCAATGGATGAATGGTTAAAAAAAACTATGGTATATGAATACTATGGAATACTGTTCAACCTTAAAAAAGAATGAAGTCCTGTGTGTGTGTGTGTGTGTGTGTGTGTGTGTGTGTGTGTGACTACATGATTGGAACTGGAGAGCACTTTGCTAAGCAAAATAAGCCAGACAGATAAAGACAAATACTATGTGGTACTACTTATAAGTGGAATCTTAAAAACAACAACAAACTGAAGTCATAGACGCAGAAAAACAGATTGTAGAATGGTGCTTGTCAGGGGCTTGGAGGTAGGGAAAATACAGAAATGTTGGTGAAAGGCTACAGACTTTAGTTAAAGATGAATAAGTTCTGAGGATCTAATGTACAAGGTGGTGACTCTACTTGGTAACACTGTATTGAATAATTGAAATCTGCTAAGAGAATAGAACTTAAATGATTTCACCAAAAAAAGAAACAAAAACAAAACCAAAAAAACATGTGAGGTGAAGGATGTGCTAATTAACTCGATGGGGGGAATCCTTTCTCAATGAATACATGTATCAGGTCATCACATTGTATACTTTAAATATCTTATAATTTCATTTTCAATTATATCTCAATAAAGCTGAAAAAAGTATCAATATTGGCTAATCAGTTGTAATGAATGTACCACACTGATGCAAAATCTTAATAGGATAAACTGTGAACTGTGTGCAGGGGGTTAGAGGTATAAAGGGGATTCTCTGTACTTTCCACTCAATTTTCCTGAAAACTTAAGCCTGCTCTGAAAAAACAAAATATATTAAAAGAAATCAATATTAAAAATAATGGAAAAATAGCTATGCTGTAAAACGTTTTAAAAACTGTTATATTAGTAGATGAGAAATGCTGTCGAGAGTTTGAAAAAGAGAAAGCAGATGGCAGTGACAGAGTAAAGGAAACACAAATCTAAGACAGCAGCCACAGTACGTGGCTTCCCAACGGAGACTAGAGAAGCTCCAAATCTGGCAAAAATATACAAAGATCAAAGATGTGTTACCAACCCTAAGCTCGTAATGCTCACCACACGACAGGCCAATAATCAAGAGACGACGAGCTGTTGGGACAAGGAATAAAGACTTTGTGAAGCCAGCACCACTGAAAAGATGGTGGGCTCATGCCGGAAAGAACCATCTTCCCCGAGTTAGAATTCAGACTTCTTTTATGCTAAAACGGGAGGGAGTAAAGTCATACACTTCCTGGTTCCCATCAGCCTCCGGTGGGGATGTGTTAATTTCTTCCCCTGCAGTCGTTCACAGGTGGCCCTGGTCAGGATGTTTCTTGTGAGCTAAACAAAGGTATTTTAGCTTAATGCTCATTACCTGGGAAGCAGGGTTCCCAGAGATGGGCCATTATGTATAATTTAAGCTTATGGGCAACATTCCTCTAGTGATTAACTTGTAATAAAATACAAAATGTTCTTCCCTATTACAGATGGACATGGGTAGTGAGAACCGTATATGTAAATGGTTGCAGATACTGTGGATTGCAGATACTGTGGTTGCAGATACTGTGGTTGCAGATACTCAGCTCAAATGGTTGAGTTCTGTGGAGAAAATCCTCTCCCTTTTCTCCACAGAACTCACAGCTGGCTGTGTGGCCTCTGTGTTTAGGTAAAGTCTGAGAAACTTTTTCGAAGATATTGCAGTCTACCCAATAAGTCTAAGGAAGGATGTTAATTCCTGTGAAAAGAAACAGAGAAAAACCTAAGAGACCAAGGGACTTAAGGAGGTGAGGAAAGGGAGAAAAGAAAGAATAAATCTTTCCCATGAAGTGAAATCAACTAAAGTGTTCCCCCAAGACTTTTTTTTAATCAGAGCAGTTTTGGGGATTTTACCTGCCTGCTTATGTCAAACGCACACTGGATATGCTGGACCAAAGGGATGAATCGAGTCCCAGACAGGATGGAGCAGGTGGCCATGAGATTTCATCTTGCTGCTCAGAAAGGGCGTGTAATTTAAAACTTATGAATTATTTATTTCTGGAATTTTCCATTTAATATTTTCTGACCAGGACTAACCGTGGGTAACTGAAACCACGGAAAGCAAAACTGCAGATGGGGGGACTATTGTACTGTCTTTGAAAGTATGAAACCATGTGATAAATAAAATAGACCAACCTAGAGACTTGAGTTTGTAAAATTTCAGAACCAAAATATAAAAATCAAAGACTAAAAATTTTTGGTACATATTTTCTAATGTTTATATTTCAAGTTATAGATTATAAAAACACAATATAGGTATATAAACACAACAAATAAAAAGTTTAAATTGTTGTTACCATTTGACAAGTATAACCAAAATAATTATATCTGGACATAATTTCTATTGTTTTAAAAGCCTAATATTAAAATCAAATACATGTGATACTTCTATTTTCATCACTGTGATTTTTTTTCTTTTTATGAATTTGAATTGCCTTTAAAAACTGTGTATAGGTCAAATTCACATTTTTCACTGAAATCATATGAGGGAACACTTATAGCAGACCCTCTGCCCAGCTGCTATCCTAACCATTTTGATTTGTTCTTGAGGACGTCTAGTGCCAGCCTCTCTGGGCCAGAAGGGACTTTTTCCCAAACCTGTGGTGCATTAGTATGTGTCAGGCTGTTCTTGTGGTGAATTGACACCCCCTGGTAGCAGCCCTGAGTAAATGATTTCTGAGAATAGGTGCTTACCTCTGGTATGAAAATTCCATGATGTGTGTTGAATAACATTTTCCAAAGTTTTCAAGGAATAAACTCCATTTGCCTGTGGTGATAGCAGGCTTAATATTGCACCCTTACTAGCTGCCTTCCCTTCCACTCCCCAACCCCTGTACTGGAGCCTCCTAAATAAACTAGGACTATTTAAATCTCTGCTTTGGGGTCTTTTGGAAGAATTCAAACTTAAACGGGATCTACTTCCAGAAGACTTAAAAAAGATATAGTAGTACACACACTTTGTGTTTTAATGAACATCTATTGTTAAGAATCTCTTATTATAGTGAAAGAACTTTGTAAATAGCGTTAAATTCCGACCAAATAGGTATCATTTCAAAGCTTTAGAGATAACACTTACAAGCAGAAGATAAGGGTTTAAGAATTAGATAATATGTTGTGAATGCGCTTCTAGAAGTCCTTCCAGAAAAAAGTCTCTGAAATTTCCTTTGGAGATTTTCAAAATTTTTAAAATTTATTTTTGATGTCAGTGGGTCAGTAATTGATTTTTAAATCGTGCATTCAAATAGCTTCTAAAGTTTTGTTTAAGAAATATCCTGTTAGTTTGAATCTTTGTTTTTACTGGCAAGCTATTAATTATGATCAAGTTTTCCTTACAGGTAGAACATGAGTAATGAAAATTTTAAACGTGTTATATCTTAGTCACTTTAATTTAAATTATATATGCAATTGAGTTCAAAATACTAAGTTTTCATAACAGAACTAATAAAATGCCCTGATTAATTTTCTGTCAGAATAATTATATATGCAGTTGTGGTTCTGATCAGATAAATATACTCTAAGTTCAAAAGTAGCATGAGTCATGGATGACTTGGTTAGCATTTGTTTTCGTTATACACAACACAATTACATGTAAGTTTCCTTAAGTATTTAACAGTAAAGTTTTGACATGCATAACATTTTCTAATATTATAACTCTTAAAAGTCATCAATATTTAATGTATTATAGTTTATGTCGTTAAGACTGATTGCACTCCTATAAACTCCCTTCCTTATACTTTTAAAGGACTCAATTTATTCATTAGTATGGTAAACCATGTATAATGTTTAAATTTGAGAAAACGACTCATTTATCAAGAAAAAAAAAGACCCAAAGCAAAACATGAAGATGAGTTAACCCAGATATCTAAAGTTGCTGGTAGAGGATTGTCTTTTCTTCATGACAGTCATATGGCTGTGTTTAGATGTTTGTCTCTTTATTATTCTTTCTGATACTTAGGGAGCTATTTTAATTACAACATTCAGATTTTTCCCCATTTAAAGAAAAAATATTTTATTTTATTTTGAATGTTGTTACCTATTTAATTTTTCTGGTTTTCATGGAAATATATACAAAACTTTAAAGACAAATTAAAAAGATTATTTTACGTGGGGAAAGAATAGTCTTAAATTCCTGAACAAGTAATCTCAATTTTACCTACGTATTTAAATACATAGGTCATAAATCCCGTAGAATTTTGAAGTAATATGAGAAATATTTGTGAGTAATTTTGGAAGATTATATGTCCGAGAATATCCAGGAAAATGTTGTGAAGAAAAAATTGCTTAGGTACATATATATCATAAAGGTACTTGATTTTATATATATAACCTTTTTCTCTCTTCTCTCTCGCTCTCATTTTATATATATATATATATATATATATATATAAAATCATTTCCCTTTATTTGTGGCCGTTATGTTCTATAAAGCCTCTGCAAACACGGGGTGAGTGAATATTGAACCAAAGCTTCTAGCAGAAATATAGGATTAGGTTTCTAGGTGCCCCTGGTTAATTTTTGTCAGCCTATCGTTTGAACTTGCTTTATGTGTGTGTCTGTTTAAAGATACCTTACTTAATATACATTGTATTTTCATTAGCATTGAACTCAGAGCCAAGTAGCACTATAACTCACACCTGAACAAAGTTTATTTAACACATTTATTTTCTCCATAAGAGACAGCACAGCCTTCATAACGTTGAGGAACGCTAGACAGCACTTCAGCACTATGCTTGGGGCCATTTTAAACAGCAAAACCTAGTTTTATTTTTTGAAACACAATTATATCACTTTGCAAATTTTTCTTTAAGTTTAGTTAAACTTAATTAGGAACATACATAAAATAAATATTTTCAGGAGGTAATACCAATCAATGCATGAATGTGTTGATGAGATAAAAGAAGTTATGTAAAGTAGAAGAGGAGACAGGAATGGCACAAGCCTAACAGGCAGAAATGTTTATATACCATCAACTTCACTAGAATTAATTTTATTAATTATGAATTTTATACTTAAAATTTAAAGTCTTCCCACTAGCCTTAATTTATTATGTGTAAAATATTTGTTCATATTGTGAATACATTTGGTACAATAAAGTTTTACAAGTCTTGTATCTCCTGGAGTTTTTTTTCTTTTAGCACCATAGATAAGTGACAGAGAAATTTAAAAAACAAACCAACATAATCATGAATAGACTGAAAAGTCTTCTTTTATGATCTAGTTTTTGGTTTATCAACTGTTGTATCTTGATGCAGCTACAAACCTTTCTAATTATTCTTCTTGAACACATTATGCAAACAGTAATCTATTCTTCACATAAAACACCACAACAAGGAGTTGTGCCACTGTACTCATTAATTGTTATGGGAAAATGTTCAGTTTAGCAAATGGTCAAGTTTCTTGGTAAATATTTTTCCATTGAAAAAGATACATTTTTGTGTGCTGTTTTGCACTTATAATGATCTGCATGGGTTCTCCATAGGCTCTATTACTTGAACCCACACAGTCTTCTTGCTGTTTTTTTGTCATTTAGAGTTTATCTTCTTAGATTTCTGAGGTTTTCTATTTTGGTAGTGTAAGAGTTCTGAAATGCTATCTCTTTCATCTGTTTTAATTTTTTTAACAACACGCTTTTACGTTAAGATATTGGAAAAATGCAGAAAATAAAAAAAATAACTAGACAATTCTTAAATATTACTAGCACTAAATATTTTGGAATACATTTCCAGTTTCATCAATACATAAACTATTTTTAAGTTAAACAAGACTTGTATGATCCCATATGTCTTTTAAAATAAATTATAAAAGTATAGATGAAGCTAAAGTTCCTAGATATCAAAACTCATATGGATTTCTCCAAATATAGGGAGGAATATCAGAGGATAAGCAGCAAAAGAAAACTAAAGTCCTCCAGAGGGTCATTTCCAGACATGGAGGGGCTCCATTTTCTGTTTGATTTCTTTATTTGTGATTCTATACACCAATGAATCATTATTTAAATTACAGCTTTATTATATACCTTGATGATTTTTTAAACTACCTGTGTTCTTGTATTCAAAATTATCTATTATTACATATAAATTTTAGAATTAGTTCTTAAGTGTCATAAAAATTACTTTTAGGATTTTGATTGAAATCATGCTGAAGGTATAAAAGAACTTGGAAAGAATTGACATTTTTTCCAATATAAAGCCATATATCCATTAACAACATGGTATATATCATTTATTGAAGATTTCTCTCATCAGTTGGCAGATGTGTGGCTATTTTTCTTTTTAAAAACATTTTCTGTTCCTCTGATACTTATTCTGTATGAGCACTTGCCAATATTGATGTAGTAACAGCTGTCACTTTAAGAAACCTAAATTTGTTTGTTCTTTTTGTGTGAGATTAATATGCGTTAAGCCTGTATACAAAATGTTGGTCCTGAATGAACATGACATTTTTTAAACAATTAAATATATAGGTATTAAATCACCACTTATTTCCTTCAAGTGTTAGTTTTAACAGATATCATAAGTTGTGTATTTTTTTCCTCCAGAATTTTTAAAGAGATAAACATGCCATCATAGATTTGTATAGCCCTAAAGAAGTATTATAATAACAATTAAATAATAATGCTGGTAGAAGATACTGTGTTTGCAATTATGGTATGTTTGTTTTTTGTGGGAATTTTTGCATTTAATACTAACAAATATCCTATAATTTATAGAGTTTAGAACATGGGTGTAGAGAGACCTTAAATAATTTGCACAGATTCTTATCACTCGAAGTTAGACCCAAAGCCCACAACATAAGTTCCTTAGAAATATTGACTCCCAGGCCCCATCCCAAACTTGAATTTTGAATTTTAGCTCTATTTAGCAATGAAATTCATTTACGTATTGAATTTTGAAAGGTGTTTAGCATGTCACAGAGTTAGTATATTCTGCGGTTGAGGCTTGTACCTAAATATTCTGAGTCTAGCCCCTGCCCTCTTCACCACTCTCCCATCCTACTCTACCAATTTCTTTTGTAGAGAATCCAACAAATTATCATGTACCTTTTGTTTAACCTTCCAAAATTAGAGAAGTACACAAGAAAATACATCTCATTTTTGACCAGCTATAATTATTGCTATTTTATGGAAAAGAAATCAACGTTCCTTTGAATTCTAATTCAGTATTTTTTATTGCTTATTCTACAGAGAAAATCTAACTTCTCACTGTTGGGGAGGGGAAAGTTTCCTCCTTCCCTTCTCAGTTTGGCTGATTGAATAATTAAAATGACACAACACTGATTAACAGTACACATGGGAAATCCACATAAACATGGGAGATTCCAAAGATTCAGGCAAATTGAGATACATATGACATTCTGGACTAAGGGGAAGGGGAAAGAGGTCTGGAACTTCAAAAGGAAAGAAGGCAATTCACAGAAAGATTTTTTTAAAACAGGGATAAATTTTGGTAAGCAAATATTTACTGGGTCATGCAGAAACAATAGGACACAGAGAGGAATTTTAACAAACAGACTTTGCCAGATTCCTCTATGTCTACCACACCTCATCCATATTATACTATAGATATCTCTGGTGATAATTCTCTTTCCTGAAATAAGCCCTCTCTCTAAGTTCTTTTAGGAAATTAAGGGAGAGGAGAAAGGAAACATTTCCTGAGTCTTCTGTTTCTTCCTCATGCCAAAGAGACACATTTTGGGTGGCACATTTTGCTTACTACACCTTGATGTGCCTGCCCGGTAAATATTTCAAGACAAGTCTCACGTTACCATTTTTTTTTCTAAGATACATAGCCAATTTATTTAATCTATTCCTAGTGGTTTTTATACTTTTTGTCATCACAGCCTTCCTTCAAATATATTCTACTTTTAATTGAGTAACCTTGAAATGCCTTTCATTCACTAATTAATTCATTAAACTTTATTGAGACTCTAATATGTGTCTGTGCTACATGCTAGAGAAAGAATTAGGAACAGCAAGATCTGCATGTCCCTGCCTTTGTGGAACTAATAAATGATATTGAAACTGTAGCTCCATACAGACTGTTATTTCCCTTGTTCTGGCTGTTATAATTCTATTATTGGAGACAGACTGTTTATTTATTTATTTATTTTTGGTCACTATATGACAACAGACCAGATACTCATCACTAAATTCTGAAAGCACTTTTTGAAAGTATTTTCAGGACTACTGGTCTAGAAAAATGAATACGTGCAATCTGCATATACAATAATAATAGTTTATTTTAAATAACATTTTACTATTTTCAAAACAATACCATATATATAATTTCATTTAACCTCATAGAGCACCCTGAAGATGATGTAAAGGAGACATGGAAGATAAATTCCGTTTTAAAGATAAAGAAATTCATGTTCAGAAAAAATAAGTGATCTGAGCAAGCTCAGAGGTGCTTACTACTGGTGCTATCTTCAGAATTCTGGTTTGAGGCTATTTCTCCCTCTTGTATGCTGCCATGTCTTTCAGAGAATATAACCAGTGGTAATAATTTCTTTTCTTTTTATTCCCACTGTTTCTGAAGTTCTTTCTACTTTTGTTTAACTACTTTTATAACAACATTCATATTAGTAAACATTATATTATTACATTAGTAAACACATAGATATTAGTAAAATACTCTGTGAATACAGCTAAATGGTATTTTTATTGGATAAAAATAAAATAGCTACTAATTCAGCCTTTTGAGAAAGATATGACAGTGGTGTGCTTTGTAAATCTTATTAACAGGAAACTTAGATTTCTTGACATGGCATTAGATTAGAAATTCTGAAAATCTCCACAGGTCCAATTTTGGCTATTATTATTAAAATGATAGTGACTTTTACAAGACTTTACTTGGTACATTTTCATAGGTAGGTTTTAATGTAATCTTTTCACAGTTTTTACACTTAGCTATGATTTTAGCAAACAACCAAATGATTTATGCAATGACAAGATGAAAAGAGGTTTAATGCCACTGTATTCAACATAGAACTCATGAATAGACAATTGTACTTAAGAAAATGATGCAAAGTTTCATCTGTTATTTTTCTTGTTTTTAATCATTAACGTAGATTCATTTAGGGCTTCCCTGGTGGCGCAGCGGTTGAGAGTCCGCCTGCCGATGCAGGGGACACGGGTTCGTGCCCCGATGCGGGAGGATCCCACATGCCGCGGAGCGGCTGGGCCCGTGAGCCATGGCCGCTGAGCCTGCGTGTCCGCAGCCTGTGCTCCACAACGGGAGAGGCCACAACAGTGAGAGGCCTGCGTACCGCAAAAAAAAAAAAAAAAGATTCATTTACAACATACACATCTGGTCATAGTATTATTGGTGGCATCATTAGGTATACAATAAACGCATGCTTTTGAAGAAACCAAAAAAACAAATTTTGTGAAATGTATGAAAAATTTATTTTTTTTATGCAAGAAGCAAAACATACATGTTAAAATGTCTCTTTAATTTGGTTTATTTTTCATGATTTTAAGGTTTTTTTAGAATTAATACATGCTAGATGATTTAAAAATTCATGTTTTGAGCATAGGTAATCTTTGGGAAATGCTGACAAATATTTTTATCAGTGATTGATTTAGCATTATTCTGCATTCTCTTCCCATTGCATTATATATACTTTACTACACATGTATGATTTATTGAAAGGGTTGAACTCAATGGAATTACAATATGAAAATGGCTTTATTTTATCAACAATCACTACCTTTTAACCAGAATAATGCTGAGTAATATAGAATGTTTATCTCCAGTGGATAATCTAGTAGAAAAGGAGTTGGGGGGTGGGGAGAAACTCAGAACATCATTAAAAGAAAAAAATTTTGGCTGCAAATTTGCCACTACACAGTAAGCATTAAGTAAACTTGAGTTTCTCTTATTATTAAAGCAATTATCAAACGGATAAACTGTTTCTTAGTATTGATACACTTTATACAAGACAGTGATTACCATAATTACAGGCTTTATCCCAAATAAACTAAATACTTGCTAGGTATGTGATATTATTTTGTATAAGGCTAACTACTTTACACCTAATTTTTCTTATCTTAAATGGTTGTAATGGGAATACCTGTTAAAACATGTTGTGAGGACTAAGTGCAATCATTAGTATTTTCCATTATCACACCATCATTACTCCTTTCAATTTCCTAATTTTAACTGGAAAAAAAAAAGGTTTATCGTGAAACTGCTGCTATATTTATATTACTCTCAATAGAAGGATTTTTGTTTATCTGTTTCTTTTGCAACCACTGTTTGGAACTAGAAGCTTGAGTCACTTTTTGTTTTATTCTCCTTTATACTTTCAGTATAATATATATCTTTTAAATTATTTTTACTCCCATAAAATATATACCATTTTTGATATTATTCTCTTTCTTATAGCCATACTATACTAATATTTATATTTTTTTGTAGACTTGGAACTTGGAATGTGATTGTACCATCTCTGATATCTCCAGCCAATTGAATATATAACTCTTAACACCCATGGTATTTATTGGTGGACTCAATCTTCTTTAGCAACCCATATTGGTTGTTACATTTTTGCTTTTGCCATTATGAATTATTTTATCTCTAAAATCTCAAACATAAAATCCTACACTACATAACAAATTTTCTTTGTCCTGCTTCTCCTTCGTAGTTTCTCCCAGTATACCTATTCTCAAATGCATTATGGTTTCTAATCCAGAAATAAAATATTTTATCAATATTCTACCAATTGATAGTGGCTGGTTGGAACAGTGTACTGAGAATTCTGAACCTGAGGTCAAGGCTCAGCAAAAAAGACTTGTGACCAATTATCATGGTTGCATGTGTGTCAAATACATTTAAGGCCTTCAACCTTTCATAGTCCATAAGACTATCATTCTTTGTCTGAATGCACCTTTCTCATCATATAGTACAGTCACTCCTCTGTATACCGCGGTGGCTTCCATCCTCAATCCAACCACCCAAGAGTTGAAAATATTTTTTTTTTTTTTTGTGGTACACGGGCCTCTCACTGTTGTGGCCTCTCCCGTTGCGGAGCACAGGCTCTGGACGCACAGGCTCAGCTGCCATGGCTCACAGGCCCAGCTGCTCTGCGGCATGTGGGATCCCCCCGGACCGGGGCACGAACCCGCGTCCCCTGCATCGGCAGGCGGACTCCCAACCACTGCGCCACCAGGGAAGCCCTGAAAATATTTTTTAAAAAAAAAATTGGAGGGCTTCCCTGGTGGCTCAGTGGTTCAGAGTCTGCCTGTGATGCAGGAGACACGGGTTCGTGCCCCGGTCCGGGAAGATCCCACATGCCGCAGAGCAGCTGGGCCTGTGAGCCATGGCAGCTGAGCCTGTGCGTCCAGAGCCTGTGCTCCGCAACGGGAGAGGCCACAACAGTGAGAGGCCCGTGTACCACAAAAAAAAAAAAAAAAAAAAATTGGAAAGTTTCAAAAAGCAAAACTTGATTTAGCCATGCCCTAGAACTATTTACATAGTGTTTACATTGTGTTTACAACTATTTACATAGCATTTACATTGTATTATGTAATAATCTAGACATGATTTAAAGTATAAGATCAGCTATGTGGAGGTGATATGCAAGTACTATGCCATTTTATATAAGGGACTCGAGCATCTGCAGATTTGGTACCAAGGTATTCCAGGATCAAATTCCTGTGGATACTGAGGGATGACTGTATACAGGTTAAAAGGATATTAGTAATTAGTGTTATCATTTATCAGTTGTTACCTTACCCCTTGGCCTTTAGTCCTACCCACCGAATAGTCAATTTTCTGCTTGCAAGCTTTTAAACGTTGTGAAATAAATTACAAAGTATATTTATTGATTGCATTATATACTTCCTCTTGAACCTAGGCAAGCTTATGACTGTTGTGACTGCTCATCTACAGTAAAAGTGATGTTATGTGCCTTCTGGATTACTCATAAAATGCAAGACTCATTTCACCTACTGATTCTCTCTCTCTCTCTCTCTCTCTCTCTCTCTCTCTCTCTCTCTCTCTCTCCTCCCCCCTCCCTCCCTCCCTCTCTCCCTCTCTCCCTCTCTCCCTCTCTCTCTCTCTCTACCTTTTTCCCTCCCTCCCCTGCTTCTCTCTCAATGTTCTTGAAACCAACTAAATTGCCATGTTATAAAAAGTCTAGACCACATGGAAAGGAAACATGTAGGTGTTCCAGCTGACAGTCTCAGCTAAGATCTTATGGTGTAGACGGAATCATTTGCTAGTTATGGCTGTAAGAAAGCTGTTAAAATTGTGCTGTGGATTATTGAGTGGCTATTGAGCACTCAAAATGTGTCTACTTCAAATTGAGATGTGCTTAAAGTGCCAAATACACACTGGATTTCAAAGATTTAATAGGGTACAAAAAGTTAAATAGTTCATTAATATTTTAATATTGAAAGACACTGATGAGAGAAGTTGGGGATAACACAGACAGATGGAAAGATATGCCATGTTCTTGGACTGCAAGAGTCAATATTGTTAAGATGACCATGCTACCCAGGGCAGTCTACAGATTCAGTGCAATCTCTGTCAAATTCACAATGGCATCTTTTACAGAATTACAACAGGGAATTTTGGAGTTTGTATGCAAACACAGAAGACTCCAAATAGCAAAAACAGCCTTGGGAAAGAGGAACAGAGCTGAAAGAATCATAATCTCTTACTCAGACTATACTACAAAGCTACAGTTATCAAAACAGTGTAGTACTGGCACAAAAACAAATATAGATCAATGGAACAGAATGGAAAGCCCAGAAATAAACCCATGCACTTATGGCCTATTGATCTATGACAGAGGAGGCAAGAATATACAATGGAGAAAAGACAGTCTCTTCAATAAATGGTGCTGGGAAAACTGGACAGCTACATGTAAAAGAATTAAATTAGAACACTCCCTAACACCATATACAAAAATAAACTCAAAATGAATTAAAGACCTAAATGTAAGACTGGACACTATAAAACTCTTAGAGGAAAACATAGGCAGAACACTCTTTGACATAAATGACAGCAGTATTTTTTTTGGATCCGTCTCCTGGAGTAGTGGAAACAAAAGCAAAAATAAACAAATGGGATCTAAGTACACTTAAAAGCTTTTGTAGGGCTTCCCTGGTGGCGCAGTGGTTGAGAGTCTGCCTGCCGATGCGGGGGACGCGGGTTTGTGCCCGGGTCTGGGAGGATCCCACATGCTGCGGAGCGGCTGGGCTCGTGAGCCATGGCCGCTGAGCCTGCGTGTCCGGAGCCTGTGCTCCGCAGCGGGAGGGGCTGCAGCAGTGAGAGGCCCGCGTACCAGCAAAGGAAACCTAAACAAAACTAATGGACAACCTATGGAATGGGAGAAAATGTTTGCAAATGATGTGATGGACAAGGGATTAATTTCCAAAACGTGCAAATAGCTCATACAGCTCAATATCAGAGAAACAAACAACCCAATCCAAAAATGGGCAGAAGACCTAAATAGACATTTCTTCAAAGAGGACATGCAGATGGCCAACAGGCACATGAAAGGATGCTCAGCATTGCTAATTATTACAGAAATACAAAGCAAAACTACCATGAGGTATCGTCTCACACCAGTCCGAATGGCCATCATCAAAATGTCTACAAATAACGAATGCTGGAGAGGGTGTGGAGAAAAGGGAACCCTCCTACACTGTTGCTGGGAATGTGAGTTGGGGCAACCATTATGAGAACAGTGTGGAGGTTCTTTAGAAACTAGAAACAGAGTTACCACATGATCCAACAATCCCACTCCTGGGCATGTATTAGGAAAAGAAAAACTCTAATTCAGAGATACATGGACTCAATGTTCATAGCAGTGCTATTTACAATAGCCAAGACATGGAAGCAACCTAGATGTCCATGGACAGATAAATGGACAGAGGAGATGTGGTATATATATATATACAAACACACACATACAGACAATGGAATCTTAGCCATGGAAAAGAATGAAGTGATACCATTTGCAGCAAGATAGAAGGACCTAGAGATTATCATGCTAGATGAAGTAGGTCAGACAGAGAAAGACAAATATCATATATCATTTTATGTGCAATCTTAAAAAAATGATACAAATGGACATATTTACAAAACAGAAATAGATTCACAGACATAGAAAACAAACTTATGGTTGCCAGGGGGGAAAAAGAGGGAGGGATAAATTGGGAATCTGGGCTTAACAGATACACACTACTATGTATAAAGCGAATGAATGGCAGGGACCTACTGTATAGTGCAGGGAACTGTTTTCAATGTCTTGTGGTAACCTATAGTGGAAGGAAATTTGAAAAATTTTTCAGAGAGAGAGAGAGAGAGTGTGTGTGTGTGTGTGTGTGTGTCTATTTATTTATTTATGGCTGAATCACTTTGCTGTGCATCTGAAACATTGTAGATCAACTGTTCTTTGATGAAAAAAACAAATAGAAAAAATTTTTTAATACAATCAATATTTGCTGGCCTAAATATCTTATATCCATCAACCTGTTTAAATTCTTTTATTAATTCTAAAATTTAGTTGTATATTCTTTGTTTCTCTTAATACAAACATACATAATAACTGCAGTTTAATTTTCACTCTTTACTCACCCATATTCACTTTATTCTTCTTGTTATATGATGCTGATTTTGTTTGTATGTGAGATTTGACAAAATATTACTTCATATGCTTTTACTGTTTTTAATGTTGCACCTAATACTTCGTGACTTCTTATAGAATGAAATTCATTGGACTTCTGGTCACCCTTAAAAATTTAGTAAGTAATTGCTGGCCTTCTAAATTTTTATTAACTAGTATTTTTCTACATTTTGTTTAAATAATATCATTCTAAAAATAATATATTTAGGGACTTTCCATATTTTTTTAACATTCAGGCTTCACAATATTTAAGGAAAATAATGAAGTTTGATAATGTCAAAATAATTAATAATAAATAAGTTGTTATGCATTCACAGATAAAGGTTTAGATTTCTGCATGCTTTTTTTTTAACGTCTTTATTGGAGTATAATTGCTTTACAATGGTGTGTTAGTTTCTGCTTTATAACAAAGTGAATCAGTTATACATATACATATGTTCCCATATCTTTTCCCTCTTGCATCTCCCTCCCTCCCACCCACCCTATCCCACCCCTCTAGGTGGTCACAAACCACCTAGCTGATCTCCCTGTGCTATGCGGCTGCTTCCCACTAGCTATCTATTTTACGTTTGGTAGTGTATATATGTCCATGCCACTCTCGCACTTTGTCCCAGCTTACCCTTCCCCCTCCCCATATCCTCAAGTCCATGCTAGGTCTGTGTCTTTATTCCCATCTTACCCCTAGGTTCTTCATGACCTTTTTTTTTTTTTTTAGTTTCCCATATATATGTGTTAGCATACGGTATTTGTTTTTCTCTTTCTGACTTACTTCACTCTATATGACAGACTCTATTTGTAGTGAGGTGGATGGACCTAGAGTCTGCATGTTCTTAATGTTCAGTTTTAGAAGAGTTCATTTACAAGGCTCCCAAAGTGAATTTGATCTCTCTAGTTCTCTTCAGTGTAAATTACTTTTATTTGCATGATCAAAGCTTAAATAAGATTCTATTTCTTAAGATGTTTGAGGAATTTCTTGCCTCCTGAAATCAGGAATCATAGATCCAAGTAGAAAGGTTTATTTTTACTGTTTTGTTGACCTGAAGCAAAAAATATCTTCAGTGATGCTTTGTGTGTTTAACGAAGGTTAGTTAAGAACGCAGTTATATATAAGGCTCTTTAGTTAAATTAGGAATGTTTTTAAAGACCATGTGGGTTTAATCCAGTCAAACAATTAATTTTATAGAGTCCTAATTGTATTCCTATTCTATCTGGCATAAAATGTATTTTTACCTTTGCAGAACTTTCAAACCTTCCATTTATGGTATTGGCAATTTTGCATATATGGTCTTCGAAAACTGTAATTTTTATTTATTTATTTAATTATTTACTTATTTATTTTTGCGGTACGCGGGCCTCTCACCGCTGTGGCCTCTCCCAATGCGGAGCACAGGCTCTGGACGCGCAGGCTCAGCGGCCATGGCTCACGGGCCCAGCTGCTCCGCGGCATGTGGGATCTTCCCGGATCGGGGCACGAACCCGTGTCCCCTGCATCGGTAGGTGGACTCTCAACCACTGCGCCACCAGGGAAGCCCTGAGAACTGTAATTTTTATTAGTAAGTCTGTAATGCCAAAGATTCATGAACAATATGTCATTGTTCTGAGCTTTTCTTTCACAATTAAAGTTTAATTGTTTTTATTGAAAATTGCTTAACAAAACAACTACAAACAAAATAATTGAGCTGTCTACATAGAGCTTTACCTTGATGCATATAATCTCCTCACTGAAGATGAAATCAGCTTAGCCTGTTATACGTAGATATGCTAAATCTTCTCTTTTATGCTGGTTATAGAGGTGCATTCTCTAGGCATTTGTGGCTTCCCTTATTCAAGGTGCTAACATAAAGCTCGAGATATTCCAGTTGGTACCTGGCCAGCTTTATTTGCCACTAGAAAATTGAATTTTGAAAATAAAAGTATTCTCCATTCAAATCAGCAATTGTTTGAAATAGCTAGGAGGAAAATTTCCAAAATGTGCATAGTATATTAATTTTTGTTTGCATATGTGGTATGCATGTGTGTTCTTCTAGAGACTTAGAAGAAAACTGGTAATTGTAGGATTTGAGACTAGATGAAAACTGAGGTTAACCTAAATCAGTTAAGACTTGAATTCATATTACTGTTCAGGGAATGGAGTGGGATGGTGCACAAGTAACTAAATTGGTCAAATTGGGTTTAAAATCAACCTTTTAAAATGAACCTAAGTCGAAGAAATTGTCCCTTTTTAAATCTTGGTGTATAAAGTCAAAAGCCATTGATTTCCGTAAAAAATTACAATTATGTATTTTTAGGGGGAAAAATGTTTTAGTCACAACTTGGACTAAAGGAAATCTAAAGTCAATGCCTTCTAAACTACTTGTTTTACAGACAAGAAAGCAGATCCTGGGTGTTGAGAAAGACTTCACTAAGAGAGAGAGACACTCTTTGAAATGACAGCTTGAAAATAAATCAAGCTTGTGAATTTTTAGATTTATATAATTGAAAATAATCCTTACATACAGTTAAACCTTTACATAAGGAAGCAAACAATGTTAATGAAATTCTTCAGAGTTAGAACACAGAGATCTCATCATCAAATAGCTCTATTGATAGTAGGTTATGAATTGAGCTAAAATCATATTTGTCCTCTTAAGATTAAGTGAAGGAATCTTAGAATTTTAACTATTGAATTATTGTTCAGATGAAATATGATTATTAATCATTTTCTAGGGAAGAGAATCTTTACATTTTAAGTATATATGATTATATCTGAGTATAAGCGAAGATAACAGTTGCTCCAAATAAACATTAACATAAAACGCTAAGAATTTACATTGTTCCATCTTAATTTGTAATACTGTCAACAAGAACGTGACATAGAAGTATGTACAATATTCTCCATTGAAACCTGTATTTACTAGTAAATTATAGGTACCTTTATGTGATTCGATTAGATTAGAACAGTGTGAAGAATGAGTTTAAATAATTCATAAATATTCTTTTAAATGTTATCATGTGGTGCGGATGTTCTTTTTATTAGAACAAAAGGGGAAAAACACATACCTGGAGTGTTATAACATACAAGATATATAAAATTTTTGGTGAAACCTATGGTACAATACCTGAGTAAAGTAACTGATTATAAAAAGTACACCAAAAGAAGACTTATTCTCTCATACATTCTACAAATAAATGCTGGAGAGGGTAATTCATTCTTAGCTATAAGGTTCTGAATTTTAGCTATAAGGTTCTGAATTTTATCTTACATCTCTATAATTGACTTATATTTTAATGCTAACTTTATTTCACAGTTTCTTTCACAGTTTTCTCTGAGTTACCTTTATAAAAATAATTATATGTCTAAAATCTGTTTCATTTTCTAACTTAATATCTTCATACCAACTTCATGTACCTCTACCCCATTGGGCCATCTTCCCTCTACAAGCATTTTCAACAGTTGGGGATGAACATTTTCAAGTTTTAAATCTTATTTGCATAAAATTCATGTATATATAAATATGCCCATGTATGTTTACATGTATATGACCTTCAATGAGTGGGCTGGGATCATTGTTAACCATCATCAGGTGCATTACTCTCAGTCGCTTATTCACCCTGAGGAATACTAAGGGAAACTTCCCTGTTGCAAATCAATACCAGTAATTTGGACTGTTTGCACCTGTTTTTTGTCCTTTCTTCTGTTGTTTATGGTGAAATATTTCATATACTTAGCAGAGAGTTCAATGTTTTTTTTTCTAAGTATAAAGGTAACAGACTTGTAGCACCAACCAAGTGAAGAAAATTACATTGCCAGCACTCCAGACACTTCCTGTTCACTGTTCCCTATGCAAATACTTTGGCCTTTCTAAGGGTTAAATATTATCTTGACTTAAGTAATAGTCATCCCTTTGTTTTTATCTATATTCTTTGTATGTATAATTGGATCCTTAAAATTGTAGTTTTGCACATTATAGGAATGGAATTTTATGGGGACCTGTTCAAATCCTCATTTTTTGTTTCTTTTGCTCAGTATTATTATGTTTATGAATTTCAACTCGTATATATCTGTGATTCTTCTTTTTTTTTTTTTTGCGGTACGCGGCCCTCTCACTGTTGTGGCCTCTCCCATTTTGGAGCACAGGCTCCGGATGTGCAGGCTCAGCGGCCATGGCTCACGGGCCCAGCTGCTCCGCGGCATGTGGGATCTTCCCGGACCGGGGCACGAACCCGTGTCCCCTGCATCGGCAGGCGGACTCTCAACCACTGCACCACCAGGGAAGCCCTATCTGTGTTTCTTTGTTGTTTATTGCAATATGTTATTCCATTATGTGGCTATATCAAAAATTTGTGCCCAAATATTATTAATACACATTTTCAGTATTCCCAGGTTTGCTACTGGAAAAATATTACTATGAATATTTTTGTTCATGTTTCGTAGTGTGCATAAACAAGAGATGTACTTGGGTGTTTTCCTGATGATTGTTTTGCTGAATGGGTATACAAATATTTAGCTTCACTAGAAAATGCCAGATTGTTTTTCCAAAATAGTGTTATCAATTTAAACCGTACAAATATAGGCTTTTCTGAGTCTCTCTAGTATTCACAAAATTGATATTTGCAGACATTTAAGCTTTTGATGACATAGTAAGATATATATGTACACACACACACACACACACACACACACACACACACACACAAAGAAATTTCCTGTCCAGGTGATTTCACTGGTGAATTTTTCTAAACCTTTAGGCACCAATATTACAGTAAATTTCAGAGGAATGAAGAAGAACAAAAAATCCTCTGGCTGTAGCTCATTGCCCCCAAATCTTGTCAAATCTGAGGATTTTCAATACATAAAAAGTATAGAAAATTTCTGCCATAAACATAGGTGCAAATATTTTAATAAAAATATTAGTAAATAAAACTAGTTTTCATTAATATATTATGACCAAGTGGGGTTTACTAAAGAAAGATAAGCTTGCAGAAAATCCATGGAATTGTAAAAAATTAATATACAGAAACTTCAATTAAACTTCTGGTCTTTGAAAGACCAGAAGGTGTTGGCTAGCATGCCCTTTGATAATAGCAGAGCCCAAGAGGAAGAAGAAAGACTACTCTTCTTTCTTGCCAAGGACTCAGCCAATGGAAAGCCATGGACTCTGTTTACTAAAGCTCTCCCAACTTACTCTCTCCTCTATAAAAGCGTCTCCTTCCCTGGCTATGCGGTATTTGCACATGGCTAGTCATGGTTGCAGACCCTGAATTGCAATTCTCTCCTTATCACAAATGAACCCAACTTTGCTGGAGAAATATCTGGCAGTCTATTCATTTTAGGTCAACAGAATTCACCATATTCCTAGAACAAAATGAGAAATATATATATATATTCGTCTTAGTAGATATAGAAAACAAGAATTTCTTAAAATTCAATACTTATTCATGTTAACAACCCTTATGAATGTAGGGATAGAAGGATTTCCTATTTTGTTGGTTAATATATAATAAACAGCCATAAATTCAACAATCAGCCTAAGTAAATCAATGAAAATAGTTAAATCTATGTTTCTATCCCTAACCCATCCCTCTGTCTTCCACCTCTATAAGAAAGCATTATGTGAATTCTATGTTTAATATTCTCTTGATTTTTATCAACTTAATTGAGATTTAATTTAAATATCATCACATCTTCCATATTAAGTATTTGGTAAAATGATTTTTGACAAATGTGTATACCTATGAAACCACCAATGTGGTTTCTGTATATTAATTTTTTACAATTAATACAAAATATTAATTTTTTACAATTCCATGGATTTTCTGCAAGCTTATCTTTCTTTAGTAAACCCCACTTGGTCATAATATATTAATGAAAACTAGTTTTATTTACTAATATTTTTATTAAAATAAAGATTCCTTGAACCCCTTCTTAGTCAGTACCCCAATTACACCTGGTGCAAGGCAACCACTGACATACTTTCTGTGGTCTTAGATACTTCTTTTCCTTTTTTTTTTAACCAAAAGCAGGAGTCTCCAAACGTTTTCTATGAACAAAAGAATAGTTGATACTTTAAGATTTGTGGGTGAAAAGTGTCTGTCCCTGCTATTCAACTCTACCTTTGTAGAAGGTTAAAAAGCTATAGACTGTATGTTAATAAATGTGTTTGGCTTTGTTCCAATAAAATTTTGTTTTAAAACCAGTAAGCAATTGAGTTTGGCCCACTGAGGGTAATTTACTGATCATTGATATAGAGTAGCACATAAATGAAAACAAATTGCATATATCATTTTTAAGATTGTTTTAAGATTATACTGTTTTTTTAAGATTCACTCACGTTGCTGCACGTATCAGTATTTGTTCCCACTTTATTGCTACTTATGCTAGGGATTTTAATTGTATGAATATAATCACAGTTTGTTAACGCATTCATCCTTTGATGGGAATTTGACTGAACCCGCGCCCTTGGCAGTGAAAGAACGGAGTCCTAACCACTGGACTGCCAGGGAATTCCCTATTTTTAGTTTTTTAAGAAACCTCCTTACTGTCCTCCATAGCAGCTGCACCAATTTACATTCCCAACAACAGTGTAGGAGGGTTCCCTTTTCTCCATACCCTCTCCAGCATTTATTTGTAGACATTTTCATGATGGCCATTCTGACCGGTGTGAGGTGATACCTCATTGTAGTTTTGATTTGCATTTCTCTAATTATTAGGGATGTTGAGCATTTTTTCATGTGCCTATTGGCCATCTGTACATCTTCTTTGGAGAAATGTCTATTTAAGTCTTCTGCCCATTTTTTGATTGGGTCTTTTTTTAATTGAATTGTATGAACTGTTTACGTATTTTGGAAATTAAGCCTTTGTTGGTCACATCGTTTGCAAATATTTTCTCCCAGTCCTAAGTTGTATTTTCTTTTTGTTTATGCTTTCTTTTGCTGTGCAAATGCTTGTAAGTCTGATTAGGTCCCATTTGTTTATTTTTACTTTTAATTCTATTGCCTTGAGAGACTGACCTAAGAAAACACTGCTATGATTTATATCAGAGAATATTTTGCCAATGTTCTCTTCTAGGAATGTTAGGGTGTTATGTCTTACTAAGTCTTTACGCCGTTTTGAGTTCATTTTTGTGTGTGGTGTGAGGGAGTGTTCTAATTTCATTGATTAACATGTGGCTGGACCAGCTTTCCCAACCACTTGCTGAAGAGACTGTCTTTTCCTCATGGTATATCTTCCCTCCTTTGTCGAACATTAATTGAATGTAGGTGTGTGGATTTATTTCTGGGCTCTCTATTATGTTCCCTCGATCCATATGTCTGTTTTTGTGCCAATATCATGCTGTTTTAATTACTGAAGCCTTGTAGTATTGACTGAAGACTGGGAGGGTTATGCCTCCAGCTTTGTTCTTTTTCTTCAGGATTGCTTTGGCAATTCTGGGTTTTTTTATGGTTCCATATACATTTTAGGATTATTTTTTCTAGTTCTATGAAGAATGTCATGAGTAATTTGATAAGGATTGCATTAAATCTGTAGATTGCTTTGGGTAGTATGGCTATTTTAACAATATTAATTCTTCCAGTGCAAGAGCATGGGATTGCTTTCCATTTCTTTGAATCATCTTCAGCTTCCTTTATCAGTGTTTTAAAGTTCTCAGCATATAAGTCTTTCACCTCCTTGGTCAGGTTTATTCCTAGGTATTTTATTTTATTTTATTGATATGATTTTAAAGGGATTTTTTTTTTTACTTTCCCTTTCTGATGTTTCATGGTTGTTATAAATAAATGCAGCAGATTTCTGTATGATTCCTGCTACTTTGTTGAATTCATTTATCAGTTCTAGTAGTTTGGGTGTGGAGTCTTTAGGGTTTTCTGTATAGGGTGTCATGTCATCTGCATATGATGACAATTTTACCTCTTCCCTTCCGATTTAGATACATTTTATTTCTTTTTTGTGTGTGATTGCTGTGGCTAGGACTTCTAATACTATGTTGAATAGAAGTGGTGAGTGTGGGCATCCTTGTCTTCTTCCATATTTTAGTGGGAAGGCTATTAGCTTTTCATCGTTAAGTATTATGTTGGCTGTGGGTTTATCATAAAGAGCTTTCATTATGTTAAGGTATATTCCCTCTATACCCACTTTGGTAAGAGTTTTTATCATGAATAGATGTTGAATTTTATGAAATGCTTTATCTGCATCTATTGAGATGATAATTTGGTTTTTGTCTTTTCTTTTGTTGATGTGGTTCATCACATTGATTGATTTGTGTATGTTGAACCATCCTTGTGACCCTGGGATGAATCCAACTTGATTGTGGTATATGATCTTTTTCTAGTTGTTAGATTCAGTTTGCTAATATTTTGTTGATTTTTTGCATCTATATTCATCAAAGATATTGGCCTATAATCTTCTTTTTTTTGAAGTATCTTTGGTATGTTATCATGGTGATGGTGGCTTCAAAGAATGACTTTGGGAGTGTTCCCTCTTCTTCAATCTTTTGGAAGGTTTGAGAAGGATCAGTATAAGTTCTTTATATGTTTGGTAGAATTCCCCAGTGAAGTCATCTGGTTCTGGACTTTTTTTTTTTTTTTTGTGGTACGCGAGCCTCTCACTGCTGTGGCCTCTCCCTTTGTGGATCACAGGCTCCAGACGCGCAGGCTCAGCAGCCATGGCTCACAGGCCTAGCCGCTCCGCGGCATGTGGGATCCTCCTGGACCGGGGCACGAACCCGTGTCCCCTGCATTGGCAGGCAGACTCTCAACCACTGCACCACCAGCGAAGCCCTGGTTCTGGACTTTTATTTGCAGGGATTTTAAAAAAATTATTATTACAGATTATATTTCACTTCTAGTGATTGGTCTGTTCAAATTATCTACTTCTTCTTGATTCAGTTTTGGTAGGCTGTATGTTTCTAGAAATTTGTCCTTAGATATGAACTTTTGAAACATAGTTCGGGGAATGTTTCAAGATTATAAGAAAATAAACTTTTACAAGTAAATGCCTCCATCTACATTCTCTCCAGAATTCGTTATGCTCAAATTTCTTAACACATGCCAATAAATGAGTGGAGAATGGTATTTCATTGTATTTTTGATTTGCCTGCCCCGATTGCTAATGAGTTTTAGCATATTTGTATCTACATATAATCTGCAATTAATCTATTTGAGATTTTAGTTTCGATTATCACATATTTTACTTCTAGAATCTCCTTCAAGTTATTACAAGTTATTGCTTTAAAAAATCCAATGATTTGATTCTTTTTTTATATACTTAAATAGCTTAGACCCATTTATTTTCATCTTACAAATCCATAATCTGTGTCCTTACAGTCTATTATTTTATCTTTTTTGGCCAGTTCTCACTCATTGGTGGTTGGTTTCTCTATGTGCTTATAATTTTGATATGTTCATATTCAGATGGCTCATCTTGGAAATCTTCTTATCTAAAGATGAGTTTCACCCAAATAGGATTTCTGCTTGCCTGAGCTACACTGGGGCCATTCTAATATGCAACTGTTTTAAGATTACGCCGAGTCTTGATGTTTTATGTAAATGCAAACTCACATAAAGTCAAGATTGTGGTTATATTTTCTCTCAGTGAAGACTTTGTCTCCTCAGAATCCTGGCAGGGACATGGAGACGGTAAATGAGGAAGTACACTAATGGCTTTTTCTTCAAGAGATGTGGCTCCCCTCCTCTTCTTATTTCCCATATGTAGCTTGTGTTGGAATTTGACCTCCAATTGTTTCCTGATTGGAAGGTTGATTATCCCATTGAAGTCTGATTAGCACCAAATATGTGTCGAGGGGAAATTACTTTTGATGCTGGTGACTTATATCAGCTTATTACTTTTCTACCTCTTTTCCTAACCCTGGAGAGATGCAACCCAGAAGGACAGGCAGATTCCAATGTTTTCTGAGGAAAGTATAAAAACAGTTTGTCACTTAAGTCTGTTTTATCCAGGTCTTGAAATAGGTTTTTCCTCTTTTCCTATTATCTCTCTATCTTATAACCTAGTTTTATTTTCTTCCTATAATTACATGGTCTAAAACTGTCTTGTTTATTTGTTTGTATTTTGTTTCCTTCTCTTGGCTTTATTCTGTTAGGTAACAGGCCATCAATAAATATATGTTCTAAAAACAGAAATTGCTTACACTTATTAAATCTGACAAATTGTGGTAGGCTGAGTATTGCATTCACATAATCACTTCTGATAAAAGGTTTAAGCAACCATTCCCATTGTCATGTGACTTAAAGTGTTCATGGGAAATGTTTGCTTTCACGTTCCATGGATGATTGTTTTATCTGTGGCAGTCACTTTGGTCACTGGTGGGGTGAATGTGATAATACCATATCCAAGCTGAAGCTTTAAGTGCCAGGGAGTATTTTCTCTGCAATCTTGCTTTTGTGCCATGAGAAAGTCATGTCAGAAGGAGGAGTTACTCCTTCAGCCTAATTCCCAGAAGAAGAAACTAGTAGCATTAGAGATAAATCATACTTTTGCCCGGAAAGATTTAAGGGCCATTTACTGTGATATCAAAGCTGATTAATCCAGTACAATCAATTTCTCTATGAAGTGATCCTTTCACACCATATCAAGTGGTCCCTTTAATCATCTCTCATACTGGGAAATAATTCATTCATTTCTTCATTCACTAATTTATTCAATACATTTATTTATGACTTATACAAGGTAAAATGAAGTATTTGTGGTATAAAAAGAGAAAGAAGCAGCATACAAATAAGATTTGAGTTGAAAAATGATGAGTTGTAGCAGGTATGTTAAGAAACACTTTGAGAAAATTCAAAATAGATGAGTACAATTTTTAACTGGGAGGCAAGGTGAGGCTGCCAGTACAATAGTATTTGAGATAAGTCTTGAATAATGCTTAAGATTTTAACACAGGCTAGGGTATCTGAATTGCAGAATAGGGATAAAAGCTAAAAGAAAGATTTTAGCTTCTTTTTCTTTTAGCTTCTTTCCAATGGTCAAAAATATATGTATCAAAATATAGAGACAAAACCAAGACTTGTTTGGTGAGTGTCTAGTTTGCAAGTGAGTATAACAGAACATATAATTAAATGCACAGTGAATAAACAAATATACCGTTTGAATACTGAGGAAGGGAACATCAAGTTTCTTAGATTTGGATTTAAATACAGATATCAAACTTGTATGTCAATAGCTAGACAATACATCTACTTATAAAGCGAAAGTAAATTTTGACAGTTGATCCTGTTAACATTTGGAGTATCAATTAAAATGACCCTTTAACTTAAGCGTCTCTTTGGGAATCCATCCAACTCTTTAACTATTTTATGGGTAAAATGTCAAGACAATTTGCTCTCTGAAATATGGAAATGAAGACTAATAGATAATGTATATACCCTCAGTAGATAGGTTAACCTCATTAGGAGACCAGTACTAAAGTGAAGATTCTTAATTTAATAAAGATGGCCAGAAATATTTTTTTGTAAAAATAGGTATTAGAATTGTTTGCTTTGATAATGTTCGAAGTCAGCAAAAAAGACTTATTTTTGTAGTTTTCAGAATAAACTGAGGTGGTATGCTTCTCATATCAGATACTGTGTCCTCCTTTCATTTAAAAAATGTAAGCACTAGCTCAAACAGTAAATCTATAAATATTACAGTTTGTAGTTAAGTTTTTGCAGCATCTCACAGTTTAGTAATCAAATAATTTAAAATGTTTGAATCAGTACAGTTAAAAAATAAAACTATGGTAAACTATCCAAGAATAATACAGCTATATTTTCTTCCCTATTCATTTTTCAAACCCAGTACTGATTGTGTTTGGAGTCTTAGGAGACGCACTGCTGAAAATGACCCCTATGTCCAGGAAGTTGTATACACAAATATATTAATGATTAAATGACATTTATTGGGCATCAACTATGAGCTCAAGGCTACACTAGGTGCTAGGGTTATAAAGAAGAGGTCAGGGTGGATATTGCTTGGTCGGATGGAGCTTATGGTCTATCGGAGGAATGGCGTGTTTGAAAAGCAATCACAATAATCAGTGTATAATTTCTAACAGCTTTAATAATTCTAAAAAAAATGAGGTCATTTATATATCTCTAAGAAATGAATCTGGCCTATAATAACGGTGGAAGGGTCTTGAATTCTCCTAATGTGAGATTGGAACTGAGATGGTATGATGAGCAGGGGTTGATGGGAGTGTGTGAAGGTCAGGTGTATATGCAAGATATATATACAGAGTACATTAACGCACTTAGTATGATAAGTGCACATACATGTTACTTACGGTTATTATTAGGTATTTTATGCCAGTTATACTTAAAACATTTGTTTTTATACACATACAATTCTTTGTAAATACGCACTTTTTAAAAATTCTGGGAGAATCATGAGGCAGGGAATGAGATGAATTCCCTTAATTAATAATCAAATAGCAACCTGGAAATAGGCTGAATAACAGTTTAATTAAAAAAACAAAACTAAGCCTTTCCATGAATAACTGTGCTTAAGCCTGTGTCAAATGTAAAGTGTGATACATTGTTGGTACACCATGTTAACTTCTTTTTTTGGTTTTTTTTTTAAATCTCTTTTCAGTAATACACACATTGGTTTTCAGTGAACATTTTTTTTCTCTCTTTCGATGATATTGATCATAAAGTTTTCAAAAACCATGATTTTAACATGAAAATTATACTTCAACTTTTATTTACAGGTTTTTTTTTCTGCTATGTTGTTGTTATGTCTGCAGTTTTATGAAGGACTGATCAAGTCAATCTATTTGAGGGGAATTTCTTTTTTAATTAGGTTTTGGAAGTTCCCACCAAAGCATAAACAAATATTCCAGGTAAGGAAAGGAGGTGTGAAATAAGAACAAATGGAAACTGTCTGTGTGACTTTGTATTTGAGTGAGCTTAAGGAAGGCGGAGGAATATTGACAGAAGACAAATTACCTTGTAACTGCATCTAGAAATACCTTCTTTTAATGTAGTAAACAAATGTCATTCTGGCTGTACACATCAGAAAATAGTTTCAAATAGACTGAATAAAATAAAAATGAAAGAGTTGACGTGCTTGAGAGAGCTAGGAGATGACTGAGCATTCCTCTAAAACTATTTTTTTTTTTTTAACATTTTTATTGGAGTATAATTGCTTTACAATGGTGTGTTAGTTTCTGTTTTATGACAAAGTGAATCAGTTATACACATGTTCCCATATCTCTTCCCTCTTGCATCTCCCTCCCTCCCACCCTCCCTATCCTACCCCTCTAGGTAGTCACAAAGCACAGAGCTGATTTCCCTGTGCTATGCAGCTGCTCCCCACTAGCTATCTCTTTTACGTTTGGTAGTGTATATATGTCCATGCCACTCTCTCACTTTGTCACAGCCTACCCTTCGTCCTCCACACATCCTCAAGTCCATTCTCTAGTAGGTCTGCATCTCCATTCCCGTCTTACCCCTAGGTTCTTCATGACCTTTTTTTTTCTTTTTCCTTAGATTCCATATATATGTGTTAGTATACAGTATTTGTTTTTCTCTTTCTGAATCCTGGACTTTTGTTTGTTGGAAGATTTTTAATCACCGTTTCAATTTCATTCCTTGTGATTGGTCTGTTCATATTTTCTATTTCTTCCTGGTTCAGTCTTGGAAGGTTATATGCCTTTCTAAGAATTTGTCCATTTCTTCCAGATTGTCCATTTTATTGGCATAGAGTTGCTTATAGTAGTCTCTTAGGATGCTTTGTGTTTCTGCAGTGTCCATTGTAACTTCTCCTTTTTCATTCTAATTTTATTGATTTGAGTCCTCTCCCTCTTTTTCTTCATGGGTCTGGCTAATGGTTTATCAATTTTGTTTATCTTCTCAAAGAACCAGCTTTAGTTTTATTTATTTTTGCTATTGTTTTGCTTCATTTTGTTTTCATTTATTTCTAATCTGATCTTTATTATTTCTTTCTTTCTGCTAACTTTGGGTTTTTTTGGTTCTTCTTTCTCTAATTGCTGTAGGTGTAAGGTTAGGTTGTTTATTTGAGGTGTCTCTTGTTTTTTGAGGTAGGCTTGTATTGCTATAAACTTCCTTCTTAGAACTGCTTTTGCTGCATCCCATAGGTTTTGGGTCATCGTGTTTTCACTGTCATTTGTCTCCAAGTATTTTTTGATTTCCTCTCTGATTTCTCCAGTGATCTCTTGGTTATTAAGTAGTGTATTGTTTAGTCTCCATGTGTTTGTATATTTTACAGTTTTTTTCCTGTAATTCATATCTAGTCTCCTAGTGTTGTGGTCAGAAAAGATACTTGATAAGATTTCAATTTTTTAAAATTAACAGAGGCTTGATTTGTGAACCAAGATATGATCTATCCTGGAGAATGGTCCATGAGCACTTTAGAAGAAAGTGTATTTTGTTGTTTTTGTATGGAATGTCCTATGAATATCAATTATGTCCATCTTGTTTAATGTATCATTTAAAGCTTGTGTTTCCTTATTTATTTTCATTTTGGATGATCTGTCCATTGGTGAAAGTGGGGTGTTAAAGTCCCCTACTCTTATTGTGTTACTGTCAATTTCCCTTTTATGGCTGTCAGCATTTGCCTTATGTATTGAGGTGCTCCTATGTTGGGTGCATAAATATTTACAATTTTATGTCTTCTTCTTAGATTGATCCCTTGATCATTATGTAGTGTCCTTTTTTGTCTCTTGTAATAGTCTTTATTTTAAAGTCTATTTTGTCTGATATGAGAATTGCTACTCCAGCTTTCTTTTGATTTCCATTTGCATGGAATATCTTTTTCCATCCCCTCACTTTTAGTCTCTATGTTTCCCTAGGTGAAGTGGGTTTCTTGTCAACAACATATACACGGGTCTTGTTTTTGTATCCATTCAGCCAGTCTATGTCTTTTGGTTGGAGCATTTAAAGCATTTACATTTGAGGTAATTATTGATATGTATGTTCCTATTACCATTTTCTTAATTGTTTTGGTTTTGTTATTGTAGGTCTTTTACCTTCTCTTGTGTTTCCTGCCTAGAGAAGTTCCTTTATCATTTTCTGTAAAGCTGGTTTGGTGGTGCTGAATTCTCTTAGCTTTTGCTTGTCTGTTAAAGTTTTAATTTCTCCGTCGAATCTGAATGAGATCCTTGCTGGGTAGAGTACTTTTGGTTGTGTTTTTTTCCCTTTCATCACTTTAAATATGTCCTGCCATTCCCTTCTGGCTTGCAAAGTTTCTGCTGAAAGATCAGCTGTTAACCTTATTGGGATTCCCTTTTATGTTATTTGTTGCTTTTCCCTCACTGCTTTCAATATTTTTTCTTTGTATTTAATTTTTGATAGTTTGATTAATTTGTTTCTTGGTGTGTGTCTCCTTGGATTTATCCTGTATGGAACTCTCTGCACTTTCTGGACTTGTTTAACTCTTTCCTTTCCCATATTAGGGACGTTTTCAACCATAATCTCTTCGGATATTTTCTCAGTCCCGTTCTTTTTCACTTCTTCTTCTGGGATCCCTATAATTCTAATGTTGGTGCGTTTAATGTTGTCCCAGAGGTCTCTGAGACTGTCCTCAATTCTTTTTATTCTCTTTTCTTTATTCTGCTCTGTGGTAGTTATTTCTACTTTTTTTATCTTCCAGGTCACTTATCCTTTCTTCTGCCTCAGTTATTCTGCTATTGATTCCTTCTAGAGAATTTTTAATTTCATTTATTGTGTTGTTCATCATTCTTTGTTTGCTCTTTGTTCTTCTAGGTTCTTGTTAAATGTTTCTTGTATTTTCTCCATTCTATTTCCAAGATTTTGGATCATCTTTACTATCATAACTCAATTCTTTTTCAGGTAGACTGCCTATTTCCTCTTCATTTGTTTGGTCTGGTGGGTTTTTATCTTGCTCCTTCATATGCTGTGTGTTTCTCTGTCTTCTCATTTTGCTCACCTTACTGTGTTTTGGGGTCTCCTCTTTGCAGGCTGCAGGTTCGTAGTTCCCATTATTTTTGGTGTCTGCCCCCAGTGGTAAGGTTGGTTCAGTGGGTTGTGTAGGCTTCCTGGTGAAGGGGCCTGGTGCCTGTGTTCTGGTAAATGAGGCTGAATCTTGTCTTTCTGGTGGGCAGGACCGGGTTCAGTGGTGTGTTTTTTTGTGTCTGTGACCTTGTTATGATTTTAGGCAGCCTCTCTGCTAATGGGTGGGTTTGTGTTCCTGTCTTGCTAGTTGTTTGACATAGGGTGTCCAGCACTGTAGCCTGCTGGTCGTTGAGTGGAGCTCGGTCTTAGCATTGAGATGGGGATCTCTGAGAGAGCTTTTGCTATTTAATATTATGTGGAGCTGGGAGGTCTCTGGTGGACCAATGTCCTGAACTCGGCTCTCCCACCTAAGAGGCACAGGCCTGACACCCGGCTGGAGCACCAAGACCCTGTGAGCCACACGGCTCAGAAGAAAAGGGAGAAAAAAAGAAAGAAGGAAAAAATAAAATAAAGTTATTAAAATAAAAAATAATTTTTAAAAGTTTAAAAAATTAAAAAGTAATGAAAAAAGAAAAAAAAAAGGAAAGAAAAAAGAGAGCAACCAAACCCAAAAATAGATCCCCCAGTGATAACAAGTGCTAAAACTCTATTAAAAAAAAGAAAACAGACAGACTGAATCCTAGGACAAATGGTTAAAGCAAAGCTATACAGACAAAAATCACACCAAGAAGCATACACATGCACACTCACAAAAAGAGAAAAAGGAAAAAAAATATAAATATCATTGCTCCCAAAGTCCACCGCCTCAATTTTGGGATGATTTGTTGTCTGTTCAGGTATTCCACAGATGCAGGGTACATCAAGTTGACTGTGGAGATTTAATCCACTGCTTCTGAGGCTGCTGGGAGAAATTTCCCTTTCTCTTCTTAGTTCGCACAGCTCCTGGGTTTCAGCTTTGGATTTGGCCCAGCCTCTACATGTAGGTTGCCTGAGGGCATCTGTTCTTCTCCTAGACAGGACAGGGTTAAAGGAGCGGCTCATCGGGGGCTCTGGCTCACTCAGGCTGGGGGGAGGGATGGGTATGGAATGCGGGGTGAGCCTGCGGCAGCAGAGGCCAACATGACATTGCAACAGCCTGAGGCGTGCCATGTGTTCTCCCTGGGGAAGTTGTCCGTGGATCACAGGACCCTGGCAGTGGCGGGCTGCAAAGGCTCCCGTTGAGGGGAGGTGTGGATAGTGACCTGTGCTTGTACACAGGCTTCTTGGTGGCTGCAGCAGCAGCCTTAGAGTCTCATGCCTGTCTCTGATGTCTGGGCTGATAGCTGTGGCTCGTGCCCGTCTCTTGAGCTTGTTTAGTTGGTGATCTGAATCCCCTCTCCTTGAGCAACCCAAAACAATGGTATCTTGCCTCTTAGGCAGTTCCAGACCTTTTCCCAGACTCCGTCCCGGCTAGCTGTGGTGCACTAGCCCCCTTCAGGCTGTGTTCACGCAGCCAACCCTAGACCCTCCCTGGGGTCCGACCTCTGAAGCCTGAACCTCAGCTCCCCGCCCCCTCTCGCCCTGGTGGGTGAGCAGACAAGCCTCCCAGGCTGGTGAGTGCTGGTCAGCACTGATCCTTTGTGCGGGAATCTGTTTGCTTTGCCCTCTGCACCCCTGTTGTCACCCTCTCCTCCATGGCTCTGAAGCTTTACCCCCCATCACCCGCCCCGTGTCTGCCAGTGAAGGGTCTTCGTAGTGTGTGGAAACTTTTCCTCCTTCATCGCTCCCTCCCAGTTGTGCAGGTCTCATCCCTATTCTTTTGTCTCTGTTTTTTCTTCTTTCTTTTGCCCTACCCAGGTACCTGGGGAGTTTCTGGCCTTTGGGAAAGTCTCAGGTCTTCTGCCAGCATTCAGTAGGTGTTCTGTAGGAGTTGTTCCACATGTAGATGTATTTCTGATGTATTTGTGGGGGGAAGGCGATCTCCACGTCTCAATCCTCTGCCATCTTGAAGGTCTCCCCGTCATATTGTTTTCTTAGTATTGAGGTTTGGGTGTTCTTTATGTATTCTGGATACAAGACCTTATCAAATATATACTTTGCAATTGCTTTAAACCAGTCTGTGGTTTTTCTTTTCATTTTATAACAGTACCCAATGACGAGAAGTAATTTTTAATTTTGATGAAGTCTAATATATCAATTTGCTCTTTTATTGATTGTGGTTTTTATGTCATACCTGAGGAATCTTCTCCTAACCTAGTGTCACAAAGATTTTCTTCTGTTTTCTCTCTTAGAAGACTTACAGTTTTAGGTTTTACATTTCAGTCTACCATCCATTTTGAGTTAATTTTCTCCTGTAGGTACAAGGTAAGGATAAAAAGTTCTCATTGTTTTTGCATATGGATATTGAATTGTTTCAGCATCATTTGTTGAAACACTATCATTTCTTCAGTGAATTCCCTTTGCATATCTGTAGATATACATATCTGTAGAAAAATCTGTTTTCTACATATATATCATATGTGTTTGTCCGACATCTTCCAGGCCATGCTAGAAATATTAATCAGAGTATGTCACAGTTGCCTCAAACTTAAGATTTCAATCGACCATCCTCCTCTAAGGTGAATTTCAATTTTCTTTCTCACTGATCTGTCAATAATATGCATTTCCTGTGTTGCATTTGTGTTTATAGTTATCTTTGATTTTTTGCTCTCTCACTCTCTTCCATCATTGCTACTTCTCCATATTTAGTACGCTGATTATTTTTTTCTTAACCAAGTCTATTAACCTCTTTCCTCCCTGATTTTGATGCTTGTTCCTTTCTTTCCCAATCTATCATTATAACAGGTAGACCATATTTCTTATTTGGACTCCTGAAGTAACCCCATGACTTCCTCTCTAGTCGTTTTCATGTACTCTTGCAAATTAATCTTCATGGAGAATTTATATTACAACTTTGTGCTCACAGTTCTCTAATATCACTAATTGCATATGGGTTAAAATCTGGATAATTTTGTTTGATGAACTTTTTAAAATTTATTTTTTTGCGGTACGCGGGCCTCTCACTGTTGTGGCCTCTCCCATTGTGGAGCACAGGCCCCAGACATGCAGGCTCAGCGGCTATGGTTCACAGGCCCAGCCACTCCACAGCATGTGGGATCTTCCTGGAACGGGGCACAAACCCGTGTCCCCTGCATCAGCAGGCGGACTCTCAACCACTGCGCCACCAGGGAAGCCCCTGTTTGATGAACTTTTATGCCATGTACCAAAGTAGAATAAGTTGACTGACAATAATGAGACAAAAAACAAACAAACAAAAAAACAAACAAACAAAAACCCTGAAATTGTAAATGTAAACATGGAGGTAGAAAGATTAAAAGAGTATGGCCAGGGCTTCCCTGGTGGAGCAGTGGTTAAGAATCCACCTGCCAATGCAGGGGACACGGGTTCAACCCCTGGCCCAGGAAGATCCCACATGCCATGGAGCAGCTAAGCCTGGGTGTCACAACTACTGAGCCTGTGCTCTAGAGACCACGAGCCACAACTATTGAGCCCGAGTGCCACAGCTCCTGAAGCCTGTGCACCTAGACCCCATGCTGTGCAACAAGAGAAGCCACGATAATGAGAAGCCTTGCACCACGACGAAGAGTAGCCCCCACTTGCTGCAACTAGAGAAAGCCCAGACGCAGCAGCAAAGACCCAACACAGCCAAAAAAAGAAAAACAAATTAATTAATTTTAAAAATAGTGTATGGCCAGTACTTGATGGTGAGGCAGAAATGGAAGTGGGGGCAGAAATAATGTTAGATACCAACTACTGCAATAAGAAATGCCAAAATTTAGATGAAAAGAATGAAAGACAGAATTCTCTGGTTGGACATAGAGTCAAAGGTCAAGGAGAGAAAGTCAGTAAGTAATGACTGGAAACAGAAAGAAAAGATGGCTGACCTGCGTTAATAACAACATGGGTGGCAGTTCATGCAGGTGATACTTTTGATGGACTGAGGCTCTGATCTTCTGGGCTTCCCATTTTCTGTCTTAAAGGAGCTTCTGTCTGAATCCTGCATCCCAGAGCCACCATTTAAGAATGTTCATAATCTATCCTTAAATTTTTTAGATATAATTGATATATAGCATTATATTAGTTACAGGTGTACAACATAATGATTCAATATTTGTATGCATTGTGAAATGATCACCACAGTAAGTCTAGTTAACATGCATCACCATACATATTTATAAAAGTTTCTTTACGTGTGATGAGAACTTTTAAGATTTACTCTCTTAGCAACTTGCAGATATGCAATACAGTATTATTAACTATAGTCACCATGCTGTACATTACATCCCCGTGACTTATTTATTTTATAACTAGAAGTTTATACCTTTTAAACACCTTCACCCAGTCTATCCCTAATTTGATCATCCTATCTCACAATCTACTCTTTCCTATATGAACTTCTGCATTACCAAGGTATCTGCTTCATATTCATGGAATATACCTTGTAATTCCCTGTTTTCTTCTTTTATTTGTTTACAAAATCTCACTCAGATCTTTCTCTTTCTTCCTGTCTTCCCTGCTTCTCCCATGGATCCTTTGACTCTCAGCTCAAATTCTATCTCATTTGTGATTTCATCCTAAAACTGCAGATCACACAACTTGCTTCATCTCGAAAACCAAAGAACTCATCATCTATACAATTCATTGGACAGAAAACTTTTGGATGTTTGATACTGTCTGTGTTTTTTTTTTAATTGTTATTTTACTTATTTAATATCCTTTTGTCTACCTGACTGTTGTAATTTGGAGGGCAGAAACCATGATTTTTCTATATAGCACTCATGACATAACCCATAGTAGTCGCTTGTTCAAAAATCATACTTTGGGCACTTAACATGTGCCAGGCTGTATGCTACATGTTGTTGTTAAAGCAAGAGGTGCAATCTGTGAATGCTTTAAAGAAGTTTGTAAATTTTTCTGGAAGAAGTAAAAGATTTGTATTAATAGTACCAAGCAATGCTTTAGAGAGGAGCTAATGGAGTAGGTCTTCTAAGGTTGGTGCTATCGGGAAGGGGATTTCTTAGATAAACTTAGGCCTATATTGAGATTTTAGTAGGTATGAGCAAAACAAAAAGTAAAGCACAAGTATTCTAGCAGAGGAGTGCTTTGAGAAAATCCCACTGGTTTGTCAAGCCAAAATTAATTAGTTCATAGGACTTACACTGTATGTTAAGGAAAACATGTTCAGCTGGTGGTTTGTGAGGAGGAGAGTGGTGAGTTGATTTGCTTTCAGAATTTTATTCTATTAATCAAGACCCAGGACTGAATCCTAATCATTTGTTCCTAAAACCTAAAGTCTGACATCTGATGTTCAGGTCCTTCCGTAGACTGACTTCAAGTTATCTTTCTATCTACCACAGTCCACAGCAGCCACTTTTATTTCAGCTAGGAAAATATGTTCGCTGTCTCCAGATTTGTTGCATTCGTAGATTTTTTATCCTCTCTGCCTTTCTATTACAGTGCTCTTCTCAGGAACTTTCTGATTTAGATACTATTTGTTTTCAATTCTAAAATTTCCTCAAAGAAATTTTAACTAGTCAATGTACACTGATTTTTACCCATGTATTCAATAACTGTTTAATCATTCGCTGCTGTTTATTGATCACCTATTATGTGCAGATAACCATGTTGGGCATTATGGAGCATATGTAAAGAAATAGGACGTAGACTCTGCTAATCAAAATATCTATTCTCCAAAATAAAAACATCATATGGTCATAAATAACTACAAAGGAAGGTAGATTGTGATAAATGTATAAAAGCAGTATAAATTAACTGCTTTGAGAGTTCTGAGGAGTACACATTTTTGCAGGCTTAAAGGTATAGGGAGGATTTGACAGGAATTACAGTATTTTATATGACCCTTAAAAATCAGTGTTGGTCCATGAATTTTGTGAATAAATATTCAAAATGTGTATACACATGCATTTAATTAGTCTGGATCATAAATATTTATGCTTTTTTTAATGTTAGTATTTTTCTACCTCAGTTCTTCTAAAGAGGGATATTTCTCATGCTTTTTATCTTTATTTCTGAGACTGCAGGGTCTAGTGCTGGTCCTAAAGTAGCAGATTAATAAATATTTGCTGACTGTTTTATCTGTGAATCAAATTTAGAAAGATAAATATTATAAAGAAGAAAGCATAATTGTCCTGAACAGTACCACATGGCCTTTGAAACCTGCATTGTTCTTTAGTTAATTGGGTATTGAGATAAGTTATGCTGTCTCTTCACCAATGCTAAACATAACCAATTTAATAATAACTTGATTAAAAAGTGATGACATTGAGGGAGTACAGGATTTTAAATTGGTACCATTGTGAAAGAGAAAACAGTAGCTATTTTGTACAAATTTAGAATTTTTCTTCTCCCTGATGTAGAATAAAAGAAAAATAATAGGAAATATTCCCAGCGGTTCTTTGCTTAATGGAGCATACATTGTATAGTCTTATTTTATTTACAGTTGTGGTTTTTGGGTTTTTTTTTTTTCTGGGGTTGCTGCTAGAATAGCAGGGAAAGAGAACAACGGTTAAATAACATGTCTGTGAAAGTCACTGTAAAGGGCAATCATGAATTCACAACTATTACAATACAAGTAGACCTACTTGGGATTGAAATAACAACATGAAGTTTCAATCCCTTGGGAAAAATTGTGCCAGACAGACTGAGTGGAAACTATCTAATAAACTGTTCATGGACTTTACAATCAGTGAACTGTGTAAATGAGACTCAATTTCCTGAATTGAATGTCAAAAACTAAATTTACATGACATATCTACTTGAAGTAAACATAACTAAGCCTGCTGGTACATGATCTCCTTGGGGACAAACGGAGTATCACTAAGCAACTACCTGATCGCCTAGCCAGAGTACTTTATGTGACTGTGAATGAATATTGCTGCTTAATGAAAAGTAAATATATAATGACACTTACATAATTATTGTCTATCATTAACAAAAAGACAACAGTTCTACTATTGCTGTCTGTACCAATCTGTACAATAAAAGTCTCTAGAGACAGAAATAACAGTCTTCCAGTCATGTAAGACTAAGTAAACCAGATCAATTCTCCCTCAGAGGATAACTAGAAAAGCCAAATAAGATAGATTCAATTATTAATTTAAAAGTAATGGGGTACTAATAAGTTCAAAAATAATTACCAGGTATAGATTAATAGCAATATCTATACCCTTTATTATGTGACTCTTTGGTTCCTCTCAACAGAAGGTGGTATCTTTTTCCTGCCCCTTAAATTCATGCTGGCTTTGGGACTTGCTTTGGCCAAAATAATTGGGCAGAAGTGGTAGTTTGCTGGTTCCGAGCATAGGTTTCAAAAGAGATTTCAAGCTTCCATTCTTGGAACCCTGTCGACATGATTAAAACAAGCCCTGGCTCTCCTACTAGACGACGAGATAACACATAGAACAGAGCTGAGCCAGCCAAGGCCAGCCTGTCCTCAGAGAACCCACCAATCCATAAATACCTGGAAAACAGAGAAAAAACTTAACAGCTCATGGAAAGCATCAGTAATCCATCACTCACCCTGATCTTGGTGTAAGAGAATAAGCATGGACTTTGGAGTCAGACATGAGTCCGAAGACATCTCTGACCTCCAATAGCTGTATGACTTGGAGGAAAGGTCCTTAACTTCCCTGAGCCTCATTTCCTCAGGTATTAAGTAGAGTAATTAAGACTATGTTGGCTATAAATAAATCGCTTCAGTTTCACAGAAGCATATTCAGAAATTAATTTAAGTATACAAATAAGGTGTCTTATAAATTCAGATACAGAAATATAGTGGGACCTCAGAAAGGTGAAAAACTGGCAATGGAGGGAATCTGAAAATAAAGGAACAGTCATTAACCATCTCCCTTTTCTCTAGTTCTTAGATCAGATAACAAATAACCATGGAAGGTACTCTCACTGACTCAAGTTTGGGCCAGTGCTCAGCCTAAGTCCAATTCGCTGTGAAGAAGGAAACAGGGTCATATTTTATAAATGTCTGCTTAACCGCAGCTGCTATGGGGATGGTGAGGCTAATGAAGGTTATCTGTACAAGCAGAGCATCTATGACTTTGCAGTGCTGCTGTGAAAATTAATATATTTAAAACTTCTGGTAATCATTGATAGTTATTATCGTGATGATCATCAGAAGCATTGAAATTCAACTCCTGATTCTATTTTGGTATGCTTACTTTAAATCATGTTATGATGATTCTTTCATACATGTACATATGTAGCTACGTGTATATATCTTAGATGAGATTATGCAATAAGTAAAAGCAAATATATTTAAAATATGCATTTTTCAGTAAATATTATATCCTAAACTTCTTTATAGGGTATTTAGAACTCTTTATAAATAACATTTTTGATTCACTGTGGTCTTACTCTTGATACACAAATGCTATAATTATTTGATTTACCTAAACTAACCTTCACCTTCAAAGTGAATTGGAGACTTAGCCTAAAGATTGAAAAGGGGTGTCAGTAATATTCTGAAATGGTAATGTATGCAATTTGCTCCATTTTCAGACAATGCTATCTGATTGACGATATGTTTTTGTTGTCAGATAAAATGCACAAAAAAGAATTCATAGATATGCATATGAGTGTATCCTTCATAAACGCAATATGCTGAATTTCAAATTCTGTAATGTTGATAGTAACATCATTTGGCAACCGGTCAAGCCTTGGGACATTTGTGCTTTGTGATATTTCTTGTACTGTGTAACTTTTTTTTTTTGAGAATTCTCAATGAAAGGAAAATAAACAAATTTTCAAGAGGTTTTTCTTTTTTTTAATTGATTTCCTGGTTCAGTATAGGGATTTGGAGTGAAATCATCTCTAGTAGATATATCTCACTTATATTATTTGAGATTAGAAGATGTTAAAAGCCCTTGTTACAATGCATTTGTTTATAAAATAGAAGAAATAAAACTATAGTATATCAACATAAATATGTAAAATAATAACTGAACTCCTTTTTGTCTTAAAATATTTTGCAACCACATTTATGTATGTAGGATATATAATCTTGCATTTCTCTGCTGTATTGATGCTGGCTATGAACCTGAATGATGTCCATATAATTCCTTAAGATTATAGTTGCTCATCGACAGAGTTTGTAAGTTGAATCAAAAGTGCTTCATTTTTTTTTTTTGGTTACGCGGGCCTCTCACTGTTTTGGCCTCTCCCGTTGTGGAGCACAGGCTCCAGACACGCAGGCTCAGCAGCCATGGCTCACAGGCCTAGCCCCTCCGCGGCATGTGGGATCTTCCCGGACCAGGGCACGAACCCATGTCCCCTGCATTGGCAGGCGGACTCTCAACCACTGCGCCACCAGGGAATCCCAGTGCTTCATTCTTAAACATAGGAAAACTGAAGAGATCTGCTAGTGTAACCTCTTCACATTAGAAATAAAGTGTTACTAATGAGTCAAACTCAACTTGCATTCTCTTTTTCCTTTTTCACGGGATAGTGAATCTATTCATGAAAATAATGTAAAACTCAAAGAAGACTCTGAATTGCTGCAAAGGAAAAGTTTTGTTTTTTTAATGACAGAAATAGTGTTTTCAAATTTTGAGAAAGGCTTGAGCTTTCGCCTTGCTTATTTACTTGATGTTCGTAAACATGATGAGGTGCTAGTCTCTTAAGAGTACACTGTTGTCTTCATCTACCTGTCTCAAAGGCTTCATGCACTTCCATTAGGGAAGGGAGGTTGAGCACCTGCAAAAATATTTATATTTTCTATTTTTGTTTAGATGTTAAGAGTGATTAGATTGTAAACTTCTTCATGACAAGAAGTACATACTCTTGGCACAAGTTTTATGGTACTTTTATAGACGATAGTTACCACTGAAGAATTGTAAATAAATTGATTCTTTAAGATATTGAAAGACATTAGCTCTTTTTCTGAAATCAAGAATCTTTTTTTTTTAATTGAAGTAATTGATTTACAATGTTGTGCCCATCTCTGTTGTACAGCAAAGTGACTCAGTTATAAACTTACAGACATTCTTTTTTAATATTCTTTTCCATTATGGTTTATCCCAAGAGATTGGATATGGTTCCCTGTGCTGTACAGTAGGACCTTATTATCTACCCATTCTAAATGTAATAGTTTGCATCTACCATATATTTTGGAAGGTAAGCCCTTGCCTTGTCGGCTGCATCATTTGGAAGTAGTTTCTCCCATTCTGTAGGTTGTCTTTTCATTTTTTTAATGGTTTCCTTTGCTGTGCAAAAGCTTGTAAGTTTGATTAGGTCCCATTTGTTTCTTTTAGGTTTTATTTCTATTGTCTTGGGACGCTGACCTAAGAAAACATTGGTATGATTTATGTCAGGGAATGTTTTGCCTATGCTCTCTTCTAGGAGTTTTATGATGTCACGTCTTATGTTTAAGTCTTTAAACCATTTTGAGTTTATTTTTGTGCATGGTATGAGGGTGTGTTCTAACTGCATTGATTTACATGCAACTGTCCAACTTTCCCAGCACCACTTGCTGAAGAGACTATTTTCCCGTTTTGTATTCTTCCCTCCTTTGTTGAAGATTAATTGACCGTAGGTGTGTGGATTTATTTCTGGGCTCTCTGTTCTGTTCCGTTGATCCGTATGTCTGTTTCTGTACCAATACCACACTGTTTTGATTACTGTAGCTGAAATCAAGAATCTTTATTAGAACAGCAATAAGTTACAATCTTACAATGTCAAACATAGCATACATTCTATTTTAGAAACATATAATATTTAGCATAAATAATAATACATAATAAGAAATAAAGTAAATGTAATATAATACATTCTATTGTATGTTTAAATAAGAACAGTAAAATAGTATGAAAACATCACAGGCTGTACATGGAATGGAATGGTAATGTAGTGAATGGTAATATATACCAGAAGTTTTTAACATTACTGCCAATGCATATTGGATAGGTGTGTGAGAAAAGGGTAGAGCTAAAATCCTCTGAGATTGTGCCTAGTTTACAGATTGCCTTATGTTACAGCTGGTAGAAATGTACTGTTACTGATGGGGATGCATTTTGCATGAGCATGTTACATGTCAGTAGAAAGACAATGGAAATCACAGAAGATGTTGGATCAGAAAAGATGAGTTAGTCTTGAAAGATTACAAAGAAGAAAATGGCACTTTTGCTGGATTTTATAAACTATTTGAGAGTAGTTGGAAAGATGAAAAGGATTAATTAATGATGTTTTCCTGGTAGTGGCTGGATAATTAAAGGTCTCATAGGGCTTTTCAAAAGTATCAGGGAACTCATGGAAGTAAAAGTGAGCGATATCTTGGAAAAGTATTTGAGGTTTAATTATGAAAGGCTGGAGATTTCAAACCAAGTGGTTTAGTTGTTTTCTTCATAATAAGGAATCAGTCAAGATATACGTATTCCTAAATTACAAATTATAAAGGTATAGTTAATAATAATATATACATGAAAATTGCCATATGTTAAAAACTGTTATTGATATTAATGTTTTTATTAAGGAATTTAAATTAATGTTTTTATTAAGGAATTTTAATAAGGAATTTTCCTTATGCCATTTATGATAAACCATGTATCAATATATCTATATTAATATTTTCTGAATAAGTATAATCACAAATGTTAAGTTTATGACTGAAATTTAACAAATTTTAACAAATATATCAGTTGATATACAATGTATAATGTTTAACATTTCTAAAAGATGTGGCTTATATTTGAGATTTGCATTTTGTATCTATTGAAATAACAATGTGCAATGTTTCATTATTGAAGAGCAGAGCAGGAGGGGATAAAAGAAGGGAAGACTGCTAACAATTTTGAAATAAGCACAGACCAAAAATCAAGTGTTTAATTTACAAAATATTTTTTAAAATATCCTCAGATTAGTAAGCAGAAAAGAAATGTAAATTTTATGAAGCAGACCTGAACCAGTGGTAAAACTTAGGTCGTGGAACTCTGGACCAAAATTAATTCCCCTTGGGCTTCCCTGGTGGCGCAGTGGTTGAGAGTCTGCCTGCCCATGCAGGGGACATAGGTTCGTGCCCCGATCCGGGAAGGTCCCACATGCCACGGAGCGTCTGGGACTGTGAGCCAGGGCCTCTGAGCCTGCGCGTCCGGAGCCTGTACTCCGCAACGGGAGAGGCCACAACAGTGAGAGGCCCGCGTACCGCAAAAAGAAAAAAAAAATTAATTTCCCTTGAAAGGAAGTATGGAAAACACATTTGAGTTACTAATATTCATAATAATGTGAGATCAGAAATCATGAAAACTGATATATAATAATTTGGAGCTGGGAAAGTCTTTATTGAGTTTAATTTTAGTAACATCATTTACTATTACATGTACTCTGTTGTTCAGGCTATTCCCTTACCTGAAATTTTCTTCTGCTTTTCTTTTCCATCAAATTCTGGCTTATACTTTAAGCTCCCTGAAAATACTACAACTCTGAAGCCATCTCTGATACCACAGTAACACTTAATATCCTTTTGACTTTAATAGAATTTCCTAACATTTCATGATAGGATTTATTTCCTTCTACCTAACATCTCCATGATAATGATTATAGGCTTTTCATGTTTTTCTAGCACTCAATAAGTGTTGGGTAAATCAAACTGGATTGATCAGCACACCCAGTCAGGCAGTCTGAGACTCTGGGCTATAGACACCCTAACCTGGAAGCTTTCCGTGATTCTCCTCATATATATTTTTAACTACAGCAAGACTTTGATGGTGTCCTCAAATGCAGAATGAAAAATGTATCTCTAATGAATATATGATCAGATGATCTGAAAGAGATACTTAAGCTTTCTTGCATTGCTTTCTTCTTTACACTAACCTGAAAGTGTAACTGTAAGAGCCGTAGTACATGTTATAACAGTATAAGGATCCTAGAAGAAAAAGTTGGCACAAACCATTCATATATATCTGTATTTACATGAGGAAAGTATATAACTGGGACAAAAGTAGGTGATGTTTAGTTCAAATGAGCTCAGCTAAAGAGGTCCTAAAAAGACATCTGAATCCAAATAGAATATTCACCACGTGACTAATAAGTTAACTTTTTTAATGTGTTTTATTCCCAGTACAAGGAGAGGAGTGTATGTGTGTGTATCAAATAATCTATAAAGAAAAATTTATCAAAATATTTTTCTTTAATCTTTTTTTATTTCCCTCATGTGTGAGACAACTTAGTTTTCTAAAGTTTCTGGTTTCATCTTTTTGGATGTGCCGAGTTATTCTTGTGTTTTCTCCTTAAATAACTATAGAAGGTAAACAATTATTGATGACTAGGTCTTATGAGTCATAAAATTATTTTTCCTAAAAGCTTATTTTACTGAACTCTTAATTTTAAAATACCTTAGTGCTCTTATCCCGTAAATGTAATACACACTTGGTTTGGAAGAAGGTAATCGACTGCATTTGCTTTGCCAGTAGTTTGGGTGTAACATACGTTGGGTTCTTACTTTTGGGGTTTCTTTTTATAGCTCATCCCAAGAAAGCCTGTTTTCTTCTTATCTGTGAATTTCAGTGTCTGCACTTGGTATATTGTCCCAGTACGAGGTGTGGATCAGTGGTCAGGCCAACTCAGTGTCCTTGTCACTCACCACCAGAGTTTATAACAGTGGTGGATGGGAATTAGTTTGTGATTATTTTTTTGTCCAAAGGCTCTGAGGATTTGGAATGAGAAGGAAGAAAGCACAAAAAAATGATGCATCTCTGTGTTGGCCTCTGTAGTAACAGTGGAATTGTTCTTGTTAAGTTATGACTTGGCTCAAGCTGATTCTTGAGATTGTGTTTTTTCTTAAGAAATATGAAATCAGCTACAGAACGTGGAACTGCAGGCACCTGATTATCTCATTCGTAATAGAAACAGTGCCATATTCGTTGGCAAGATCTGTATTGAAATGAAGATTCATTTGGGGATGACAAGGCAAAATCATTTGGTGAACACCATTCCATACTCCAGTGTCTTGTCTTGGAATAAATAATTGGGGTAATAATAATAATTAATAATAATCACACAGAGACCTGGCATTAATTAAAAGATCTCAGAAGATAGGTAAATCTGTTTTGTCTCCTACTAAATGGTGTTTCCTTAACAAAGGATGAATTTGAAATTCTAGTCATATGTGGGTTGTTTTACAAAATTACCTTAACACATGAACTAAATTATGTTACAACCATATTAAGGACAAGAATTTATTTACTTAGGGAACATTTTCTGCTGCTGTACCCAATGTAGATAGAAATGGTGAATTTTTTTTTGTCTGTATGATGAACATAATTTAGATTTTTATTATATCCAACTTGGACTGCCAAAGCATTCTTTTCTGATGCTTTCTAAGTCAATTATATGATTATAAGATGTGCCTATTCAGTGTCTTTAGAGCTATTTTAGATTGATAGCAAAACTGAAAGTGCAAGGATTCTTCGTATACCCATGTCCCCACACATGCATAACCATCCCCCCCCATTATCAATATCCCCACCAGAGTGGTTTATTTGTTACAGTTGGTAAACTTACACTGGCACCTTATAATCACCCAAAGTCCATAGCTTACCTGCAAGAAATATTTCATGGAGGAAAGAAGACAAAAATACATGGGGAAGACGGCCACAGAAATATCTAATAATATCTAATAAAAGGTTATGAGCAGGGATAAGACAGGAAAAGTGTAGAAATTTATAGTGTCCTTCTAGGAGAGATGGACGAAGTAAAAGTGGGAAGTGGAGACAAGAAAATTGATGTTATAGAATCTTGGTGGAAAACTCTTATTCTGTGTTGAGATCCAGCTAGTGAATTGCTTGACACCTATGTTTTGGGGGCGGGAAAGGGGGGATCTAACAAAAAATAGCATCTCCTAAGGTTTTGTTTGATATTTTTTAGCTCAAAATATTAAAAGGGTCACAAAATGGAGGTGGATTCTTATAGTGCTAAAATTCACGTTCAGAAAAAGTAAATGGCTCTACATCTATGTGAAATAAATGTTGCTGCACCTTTAAGAGATACGATATGCAGAGTACTTTTGTTCCTGATGTACATATTCCTTTGCTTATCCAGATTGTTTTTTTAAGCACGATGGCAACAAAATCCATCTAACTGGCTATTGTAATAAATAAAACATCTATATCTTTAACTTGCATGTAATTAGACTTCAATAGATAGTGATGCTCTCTATCTTAGAAATAAAAACTCTACTAAGGACAGTTGACTTAGTCAGAATAATATAGGATTATGCTAAAATAGCAAACCTCCTAAAAATCTCAGTGGTGTGTCCTCCCCTCAGATTTTCTTGTGAATGCAGAGTCTCTTGTGGCTTTGATGATCCTCTAAGGGAATTGTCTTTGGTGACTTAGGAATCTAGGTTTTCTTCATCTTATTCTTTCTCCAGCTTAACAATGGGACTCCTCAGTGTTAGAGTGCATGGAACATTTTCATTTCCTCTTTAATACTTTGGCCCAGAAGTGACACTTGCTTATAACCAGTTTAACAGTACTAATCAGGTCTCCGCCTAACTTCAAAGAGGTAGATAAATAAAAGATAGCACGTGGAATAGTGGTGAGCATTACTATCTTTGTAAAGAAAAGATGTAAAAGAATTTTGAGGAATTACATCAGATACTGAGACTTAGGAAGTTATCATACTAGCACAGATTAACAACAATGTGATATAATAGATAACCTGAAAATAGAAGCAAAGATATAAGGAAAATTAATATGTGACAGAAAAGACATTAAAATCAAGTGTGGTAAAGATAACATTGCAGTGCAGTGGGGGAAAAACTGTGTTTTCAATAAACGTTGTAGGATAAATTGAATATTTATACTAAAAAAAAAGACTAGAGTATCTCACACAACACAATGAACTCAATTTCAGGAACATACAGGATCTACATGTGTAGGTAACATTGTGAGTCTTAAAAAAAAAAAAGAAAGAAAGAAAGAAAATCTTCAGAATTGGAGTAGTCAAAAGTGTCTCAAAAATGGCAACATTTCTAAACGTTTAAGAAAAAAAGATGAATAAATAAGACCACATTAAAGTTAACACTTCTGTTCTTCTAAAAGTCATTATTCAGGGGGTGGAAAGGCAAACCACCAGTGTAGGAAAAATATTTTACAGTAAACGTATCTGCAAATGATTCATGTCCACTATATATTTCTATATATACATTACATACAACAGAGAAAAGGAAGACAACCCATCAGGGAAACAGATAAAAGACTCTAATAGGCAGTTTGTCAAGGAAAATAACCAAATGGCCAATAAACATATTGAAAGATGCTCAACTTCTTTAGTTATTAAGGAAATGGAAATTAAAATCACAATGTGACACTGTTACACATTCAATGGAATCACTAAAATAACACCAAGTTTTAGCCTGGATTCAGATGTGGTTAATTGGAACACTTCTGTAAATTAGTAAACTCATTTTAGAAAACTCTTTACCAATATCATCTGAAAGTAAACATATCCAGAACTGCTCAACTAATTCTACTCCTTGATATAAACACTATAAAAATGTATTCATATATTTACCAAAATACATTTTTAATAATGTTCATAGAAGTACTAACTCTTTTTTTTTTTTTTTTTTGCTGTATGCGGGCCTCTTACTGTTGTGGCCTCTCCCGTTGCAGAGCACAGGCTCCGGACGCGCAGGCCAGGCAGCCATGGCTCACGGGCCCAGCCGCTCCGCGGCATGTGGGATCCTCCCGGACCGGGGCACGAACCCGTGTCCCCTGCATCGGCAGGTGGACTCTCAACCACTGCGCCACCAGGGAAGCCCAGAAGTACTACTCTTGAAAATTCTAAGCTAGAAATGAACCAAATGTCCATCATATGAAGCATAGATCAGGGCTCAGCAAATCTTTCTTGTAAGAGGCCAGATAGAAGATAATTTAGGACATATACAGGACATATGGTCTCTGTCACAACTTCTCAGCTGTGCCATTGTAGTGTGAAAGTCACCACGGAAAATACATAAATAAATGGGCATGACTGTGTTTCAATAAAAATTCAGTGACAAAAACAGATGGCTGGCCAGGTTTGGCCTACGAGTCATAGTTTCCCTAGCCTGTGGCATATATAAGTAACGTGGCATATTGAAGCAATGAATCTTAGAGACCAATGATAATGAACAATATGTACAGCTACGTGCACCAACATGGATAAATCGCTCATATTTTTAGTGAAAGAAGCCAGACACATAAATGTACAAATTGTAGAATGCCACTTATAAACTGTCTATCTGTGGTGTTAAAAGTCGCAAGAGTGGTTACCTTTGTTGGGAGTTAGTGGGTGGAGGGAAAGGGTAGTGTAGCAACGGAAGGAAAGCCTAAATGGGCAGATGGGAGGATGCACTGGGAAGCGAATATGTTCTGTTGGAGCATCTTTTAGTTAAATATACACACTCACTTTGTGAAAATTCATCATGCTATATATTTATGATCTATGCATGCTCCTGTATGTAAGTTATAATTCAATAAATATTATTTTATAAATTCCGTGGCAAAAGGGTGGTTCTAGGAAAATTGATTATCCACATCCCCTTAATCTAACACTAGTAGGCATTTGTTTCTCATTTGCTAATTTAAATCTATTAACTATGTTAGAGAAAGGACAGGGAATTAAATTATATTTAAAAGGAGACCATAAAACTAATTCCTATTAAAAAATTTAAAAATCGTATTCAGTCACATGGGTACATACAAAAGCAGAGATGTAATTTTTTTATAATATATTTTAACACATAACAGGATAGTATTGAATTAACACATAAAGGTCTGGGTTCTAATTTAGACTTTTATAACTAATGATAATTTTGAGGCTCTGGATTTCTCAATATTAAAATACAGGTGTCTTTTTATTGAAATTATTCTTTTAAAATATCAAGTGAAATAAAAGTTACAAGTGGGAAAGTTATAGAACATCAACAACTTTATGGTGTTAAAAGAATTCTTTCCTTCTAGCATATCTAAAAGTATATTGCTAAAATAATATATGGCAAAGGTAAACATCATAGCATTATTTATAATTTTGTAATATATTAAGATGCAGTACATCCTAAATATCCAAAAATAGAGAATTGGTTAAGTAAATGACACTCTTCCATTTGAAGAAACATAATTAAATCACTAAATGTTTCGAGATTTTAAAATAAAATGTAAATATTTAGGAAGGCTAGATAAAAATAGAAAATCAATTTTAAAATTTAAAAAATATGTTCATAAAACAAACAGTATAAACTACATCTACAAAAACCTTCTAAGGAAATAGTCTTTTTTTTTTTTTTAAGATTATTTCTGGCTGGTGATACTATTTGTTTTTCCCTCTACTCTGGAATTTTTCCAATCTTCTCTAATAATTATGCATTATCTTTACAACTTTAAAATGAGCAGCTAAATATGTATTCCCTCATTTCCTTCATTGTATTCTTTCATCTATATTTAAAATTTAAATATTTTTCTCATAGCTACATTATGTAGGAGAGTTCAAACCATTAAGTGTTTATTACACACCTGTACGTTAGTGCAACAAGGGATGCAAAGGTGCCTAATGCAAATATAAATAAGTTAAAAATTAAATGGAAGTCTTAAAGAAAATGTCAGAAAAGTTATTTTAATAACTATGATTTCAAATGTATATAAGTTTTATTTTCCTTTTTTTTTTTTTTTTATTTTTATTTTTTTTTTTTTATTTTTTATTTTTTTATTTTCCTTTTGTATAAATCTCAAATTGTAATTTAATCATAGAATTATCCTAAGAAAACTCTTTTGAAAGATCAAAATTTTCTGAGTGATTATGTAAACTTCTACATGTATTACCAGTGATAGTTAACTTCAGGTGGCACTGTTTTCCTTTTGCAAAAAAAAAAAAAACACTGCATTTGTGTTCTAAGTTAGCCTATAATAGAATCTTAAAGTATTTACAAGGAGGTAATTTAATTAAAACGTGGCAGATGTTTTAGAAACACATAGTAGGTGTTCTATTCACAGTAACGTATTATAAAAGGAGGTATAGGAATACATATATAGCAGGTTATAAATCAAGCAACCAATAACTACAACTTTAAGTTACGTTTCTACGTGATCATTTTGGTTTATCTTCACAAGGTTTTCTACAGTTCACAAAACTTCACCTTACAACCTGAAGTCCTTCTGGTGGTGAGGGGGAAATTTACTTCTTAATTGAGATAAGAGATTTAAGTTAATTTAGAATCACTTATATTCTCATCAGTGTTAGTAATCATCATGTTTGCTTCAGCATCTAAAATCAGAGTGTCTTTGTCCACTTGCTTCTTACTAATCCATGAAGATTTTTATTATGACTTCTCAAATTTAATTTGCGGATTGTATGTGTCATGAATGCAATCTAAATAATTAACATTTTGATATTCACACATATTTTTCTATGATCTTAGATATATGTCAGCAGCAAATGATCATGGAAACACACACACACACACACACACACACACATGCTCACAATCACATCATTGAACAGCTAACCACACATGTAAAGACAAAGCTCTGTTTTTGCTGCTCTTTCAGTGTTTACCGTCTTTTAGTACTGTGGTAATCACTTTTAAAACGATCTTCTTGCTTCTTTCTTTTCAAATCAGCCTCTACCCTAATGCCATGGTGTTTCTTCTAAAACACAAATCTTCGAAGGGTCCTAACTACTTATACTATTCAGTTGCTTGTGATTTGACCCAATCTCACTAGGCAGACTTCCAAGGGTATTCCCATCATTTTCTAAGTAACATCATGGTATCTCCAGTTCCTGAGCAAGTTTCTAAGTCTTCTTCATCCCTCTTTATTATTGAATTGTAATGGTTCTTTATATAGTCTAGATATAAATCTTTTATAAAATATATGATTTGTAAAAATATTTACCCACTTTGGGGATTATTTTTTGACTCTTTGATGTTTTTATTAGAAGAACAAAAGTTTTAAAATTCTGATAATGTTCATTTTCTCTCTTTTTTCCATACTTTTAGTGTCATATATAAGAAACAAATACCAGATCCATGATCATAAAGAGTTACAACCCCTCCCCATCTTTTCTTCTGAATCTATTACAGTTAACCTCTTACATTTGAGTCTTCTATACATATTGAGTTAATTTTTGCATGTGGTATGAGATAGGGGTCCAACTTCCTTATTTTCATGTGGTTATTCAGTTGTCCCAGAAACATTGTTGAAGAAACTATCCTTCTCCCATTTAACTGTCATGGAAACTTTGTTGAAAATAAATTAACCAAAAATATAAAGGTTTATTTCTGAACACTCAATCTTAATTCCATTGGTATGTTTATCCTTATGCCAGTTGCACACTGTCTTTATTACTGTAGCTTTATAGTAAGTTTAGAAGTGTTCATTGTTCTCCTTTTTCAAGATTGTTTTGGCTATTCTGGATCCCTTGAATTTCCATTTAAATTTGAGTGTTAGCTTGTCAATTTCTGTAAAGAAATCAGCTAAGAGTTTGATGAGATTGCATTGAACCTGTATATTAATTTGTGGAGTATTGTCATCTTCACAATATTGTCTTTAATCAGTGAATACAGAATACCTTTCCTTTATATATTGAATATGTATTCTGCAACCTTGATGAACTCATTTATTAGCTTTAATAATTTTTTTGTGGATTCCTCAGGATTATCTGTACACAATCATGTTATCTGCCAATGCATTTTTATTTCTTCTTTTCCAATTAGGATGCCATTTATTTCACTCTTGCCTAATCACCCTGAGTAGACCGTCCAGAACAATGTTGGATAGAATGGTGAGAGGGGACATCCTTGTCTTAGTCCTGATTTTAAGGGGAAATTACTGTCCTTCACCACTAAATATAATGTTAGCTGTGGGTTTTTTATGCTGCTTTTTATCAGATTGGGGAAGTTCCCTTCTACTCCTAGCTCGTTGAGTGTTTTTATTATGAAAGGGCATTACATTTTGTAAAATCCTTTTTCTGTGTCTATTGCAATGTTCCTGTGACTTTTTTGTCCTTTATTCTATTGATGTGGTATATTGCATTAATTAATTTTGAATGTCATTTTTTTAATAGAAAGTTCGGGGGAAGTAAAACATTTATTATATCTATATCTCAATCAAAGTAGAAAAATGTTTCCCACGTGGGTACATAGTTATAAGGAAATGAGAATATATTGTGAAAATGAGACACATTTGTCTAATTTTAAAGTCAGTGATCTTAATTCTTTGATGAAGAGCTAGTGAAAGTTCACAATGAACACTTTTTTAGACTACATTGATTTTTTTTTTAATGGCATGATTGGAACTCAAAAACAAGATTAAAAGTTCGAATGATATGTCTGGATTTTAGCAACACATAGTGTCATAGTAGTATACTATACTTTTAAACAAAAGACAAATATACACCAGAGGTCTGGGCTTTCATGAGGTTTGTTAGCAATACAACCGGCCATGTTGAAAGAGTTTCGCTGAAATGGACACGTCTTAAAGGGTTCACTAAGATTATATCTTCAATCCAAACATTCCCAAATTTTTAACAATGACTTAGATTACACTATTACTATATGTCTTTCTTTTATTTTGATTGTGGCAATACCTTAGAGTACAATGGAATATTATTCCACCATAAGAAAGCTCTAAATCCTGCCATTAACAGCAACATGGATCAAACTGGAGGGTATATGCTAAGTGAAATTAGCCAGATAAAGAAAGACAAGTACTATATTACATCACTTATATGTGGAATTAAAAAAGAAAGTTAAATTAAAGAAACAGAGAGTAGAATGGTGGTTACCAGGGGCTGAGAGGTGAGGAAGCTAGGGGAATGCCAGACAAAAGTCTTCATGCATGCAGTAAATAAGTTCTGGTGATCTAATGTGCAGCATGGTGACTCTAGTTAATAATACCATATTGTATACTTGAAATTTGCTAAGAAAATAGATCTTGAGTGTTCTCATCACCAAAAAAAGAGAGTTAACTAAATGAGGTGATGGATGTGTTAATTAACCTGATGTGGTAACCATTTCACAAAGTGTATGTATATGAAATCACGATGTTGTACACTTTAAATAAATACAATTTTATTGGTCAATTATACTTAAAGCTGGAGAAAAAAGAAATATACATGCAAGAGTTAAGTAATTAGTATAAATGGCTTTCATAAGTAATTTTGTCACTGGTGAAATGAGTTTTTAGAATATGAGGCTATTGAGCCACTACTGCCCAGGGTGAACACAGTGTCAGAAGAGAGTAGGTCCCAGAGCCTCACATCTTACAAGCAGCCCTGCGTGTATACTGGACTGCAGGATCCAGATCACCACTTCATGGGTCTGTTAGGCCTGACACCACATAGGGCTGGCTGGTCCTGCAGTCAGAATACTGCCTGATGTGCTGGAGTAAACCTTTCCTACAAGAAGCCATCAATGTCTCCTGAGGACAGAGAACTACCCCAGGTTTACACAGACAGGCTGTGTGATATTTTTACTCCTATTTGCTAATAACTGTAGTTTTTCAGAAAAAAATAATAAAGTTTAAAGAAACTGTATGTTCTGATTTTTTGATCATTTCATTGGACTTTTATTTTCAACTATGTATTATTGGTTCTTTGGGTCTAGCAGGACTACAATAAGCATGTACTTTACTCTGAAAATCTTATTCTGTATATTTTGGACAGATTCCTGCAGCGATTCTATTGATGATAGATGAACAGCTCATCACTGAAAAACTTATTAATTTACATTTTTGTTTAGTACCTTATTCTGTAGGAAATTATTTAGTAACAACCACAAAACTAGCCGAAAGAAGAACTTGGTTTCAGTGCTTTCTAGTTGTGTGAGGATGGTAAAGTCTCTCTCAACCTATTCCTATGTTACTTTTACTGTGGTTTTGTTCAGACCTGAACTTCCTGCTTTTTCTAGTATATTTAGATGTCCCACAGGTACCTGGAATAAAACATCTCTAGTATTGACCTCATTTTCTTTTCTTAAGATGTAGTTAGTGTAGTTTCACCTATAATTACTAATATCTTTGGCATCTATCTATTTGCTGAAGCCTGATCTGAAAATTGTAATATTATTCAACCCTTTACTTGATATCATTTAGATCAACAAGCCTCATAATTTTTGCCTTTTAAATACCCATAAATCCATTCTTCTCTGCCATCTTTCCTGGTACAGACACTATTATTTTATGTACACAAATTTATTAGTTATGTATACAAATACATATAATTGAAATACTGATGATAATAATATATATATATTTATACCACATATTCATATAATTGCCTCCTAAATGCAAATATTGATATTCATAGTAATGCTAAAGTATGCTTTCTAACTTTTTATTTTGAAATACTTTTAGATTTACAAAAGTTGTAAAAATAATACAGAGATTTCAAATATGCCCTTTACTCACCTTCCCACTTTAACATCTTGTACACTCATAGTGCAATTATCAAAACTAAGAAATTAACATTGGTACAAGTCTATTAACTAAGCTATAGACTTTACTTGGATTTTACAAGTTTTTCCATTAATGTTCCTTTTATTTTCTAGCCTCGGATCCAGGATTTCACATTGCATTTAGCTGTCATGTTGCCTTTGTCTTGCCCAGTCTGTGACAGTTCCTCAGCATCTATCTTTCATGACTTTGACGCTTTGCAAGTGTACTTGTCAGTTATTTTTACGGAACATCCCTGTCCCTCTATTTAGGTTTGCCTGATATTTTCTCATGTGCATAGTGGTTTTGCGTTTTGGGCAAACATACCACACAGGTGATGTGCCCTTTCAGTGTCTTATTTTGAGGTTATATGATGTCATTACAGGTAATGGTAACCTCAGTTACTGATTAAGATGGTCTCTGCCAGGTTTCTTCACTGTAAACTATTTTCTACACTGTAGTTAATATATATCTTGGGGGAGATAGTTTGTGGCCAGAAAATATTCTCATTTTTCTTAAAATTTTGACCACTAAAATTTGCATTTATGACGAGATCTTACCTAAAACAGTCATTACGCTGGTATTCTTAGGGCAAATTTTTATCTCCCTCATTCATTCTACATGTAATAATTTAAGTTCTTTGGTAGGGAAGAGCTGTCCCTTCTCTCCCATTTATTTATTCTATTATTATATTACAATGGGCTCATTATTATATTTTTTATGGGTCATAAACCAATGGACTCATTATTCTGCTGTTTTTGATAAATTGTTCCAACTTTGGCCATTGGAGGTTCTTGAGAACTTTGGCATGCCCCCATCCTTGATTGTGCACTTCCTTAGGATCATTGTGAATTTTTCCTCTCTGAACCCTAGAATTAACTGCTTCAGTAAGGAGCCCTGGCTTATTTTACTTGAGGGAATCATTTAGAACCCAATATCTAAGATGAGTTTATACTAGACCCTCTCAGAAGATAAGCCTTTGTATAGTCTTCTTTGTTTTTTGTGTTATATTATGGATTCAAAATATTATTTTCAGACTCATCTTGGGTTAGATTTTTATGTCCTCACTTCCTTCAGTGTTGTTATAATTGCAGAATTATAAGACAGTGATAGTTTGTATTCCATTTTAGTTTCCTTCAATATCTGGATTTTTAAAAAATGTATATACAGTAAAATTCTATCTTTATGAATTACAAATCTATAAGTTTTGACATATACATAGAATCATAAATCCACCAAACCGTCAGGATACAGAATAGTTCCATCACTTCAGCAATTCCCTTGTGCCTCGTTTTTGGTGGTCAACACTTCCTCCTTATGCCCAATATCTGAAAACCATTAATTTATTTTTTGTCCCTATAGCTTTACCTTTTCCCGAATGTCTTATAAATGGCATCATACAATATGTTATCTTTTGTGTTTGGCCTCTTTCATTTAGCAAAAAACATTTACAACTTTTGTTTTTAGGCACTTTAATAGATGTGTTGTGGTATCTCTTTGATTTTTATTTTAATTTTTCTAATGATTAATTATGTTGATCATCTTTCCTTATGTTTCTTTGTCATTCATATAGCTTATTTGGCAGTGTGTTTGTTTAGATCTTTTACCCAATTTATTACTTTTTTCTTACTGTTGAGTTTTGAGGGTTCTTTGTATATTCTGGACATAAGTCCTTTCTCAGAAATGTAATTTTATAATATTGTATACTGTCTATGGCTTTTAGTTGCATTTTCTTAAGAGTATCTTTTATAGAGTAAAAGATGTGGATATTTATATAGTACACTGTGTCTTTTTTTTTTTCTTTAAGGGTTAGGTTTTATTGTCATATCTCAGAAGTGCTTGCCTAACTCAAGGTCACAAATATTTTTCCAGAATTTTCTTTTAGAAGATTTATAGTTTTAAATTTTATATTTAGGTTTTGTCAGGAAATAATTCTATCATATTTCTACCATCTTGTCCTTTGAGCAAAGGCACTAACTGCTAATAAAGATGAAATGACATAAAAATATGGATGACATAGTGGTCAAGTTGAAAGAATCTGTTAATAGTGTTATTTGTTTTGTCCCGTCAAACCATGCCTCAGAGAATAATGGAGATATAGGGCACAGAAAAAAAAAAAATCTTAGAAGCAAGAAAAGGGAATTAGGAAGAAAATAAAATAAAAATTAAAAGAAAAGAAAATATATTTGGAAATAAAGAAGAAAACTTTTCCTCAGCTCACAAAATGAGAAGAAAATATTTTATGCTTAGTGTGGTGGTGAAACTTCCCAGTGAAACAGTCAGGAAGTTGGCAAAACCTAGAGAGAATAGAGTTGTGTGATATGATGAGAGCTCCTCAGGACAGTCTGTGGTCCCTTAAGAATGGCTGTGCCCAAGTATGATACAAAAACTTACAGTGCTATGCAAGCTGTATGGGAGGATGGATGGCTCACCATGCCTCACATTGATGCCATGGAAAATATAAGATTCTGGAACCATGGCTTAATTTTATTTTGTGTGTTTGGGGGTTTCTGGAAAGACTACTTGAAGATTCTCCCAAACAAGATTGAGATTGACATAAACACACTACTATATATAAAATAGATAACTAATAAGGACCTACTGTATAGCACAGGGAACTCTCCTCAGTACTCTGTAATGGCCTATATGGGAAAATAATCTAAAAAAGAGTGGATATATGTACAAGTATAACTGAGTCACTTTGCTGTACACCTGAAACTAACACAACATTGTAAATCAACTGTACTCCAATAAAAATTTTTAAAAAAAGAGATTCTCCCAAACATAGTAGAAATGAACTAAAATATAAAATGTACAGGAAAGCTAATGTCTTGCCCTTGTCTGAAAGCTTAATAACCGCTCTTATTGCCCAATGCACTTACTACATTGCATTGAAATTTTCGTGCTGCCTGTTTCCCTTTCTATAGCACCTCCCCAAAAGTCATCTATCCTTGAGGAATGAACAATGACTTACCAGTTTCTTATTTAGCACCTAGAACTTTACCTTACTCATATTGTGCTCTGAAATAATATTAGTTGAATGAATATGAATGAACAATGTTTATGAAAGTGTTTCTAAACTGAGTAGCTAAATGTCATTATTTTAACATTTGAGAACTCTATTATCTCATAAGTAATTACACTCTGGTCGATAGTTTAGGCTAATTTGATTATTTTTCAAATGGACAGTTAGAGATCAGTTTTTGGAAATGTATATTTTGTGCAAAATATTCCCTTAGAAAGAAGCCTTAATGTTCGAGAGGATTTGGGGGCTATTCAGTATTAAAACAAAAAGTCCTTTGATTCTTCCCCTAGTTATCTATTGTAAAGTTGCTAATAATACTCAGTGTTATTGAAAAAATCCTTGCCATTGCTCTATATCCCATAAAATTGAAATTGAATTTTCTCTACCCATTGTGTGGACTATGCATTTGACGATTCTTCTTTTCATTTGCCATTTGATACATAAATTGGTGATTATGAGACTTCCTCTTTTCCTGGGAAAGGAAAGCAGCTAAAATAATATTATTACACCTTATATTACTTAATAGAGAATAATAATATTATTACACCTTATATTACTTAATAGAGAATATCTGATAAATTGCATGCAATTGCATGTAAATTGATCTTGATGAATCAAAGTATAATTTTCTCTGAGAAAGTATTATCAAATGAGAAAAAAGTTTGAAATCATTATAAAATTCACAATTAAAAAGATAACAAGTCACACTATTTTGTATTTTAAAATATTTTCAGAGTAAAAAATAAAACCCTAAGTAATAAAGTACCCTGAGAATACATGAATAAATATTTTATTATACATATAACTGAAATAGAATATAATTTCAAAAGATGATGTATGTTAAGATAGTGATAGACTTGACTATACATATACACATTTAAGTTTTCCATTCAACAACAAAAAATATATTAAAATGAAATGCAATTGATAAGTGCCAGAAATTCTACAAAAGTGGTATTATTAGTGAAATTATGGATAGTAAAATACATATTTTTTCTTTTCTATCTTTTTGTCCATTTCTGATTGCCTAGATATTACTTTACTAAATTCACTTGAGGGCAGAATGTCTTATTTATACATCTGTTTATTCTGTGATTTTTGTGTGTGTGGTCAAATAATAAATAATGTATGTAGATGAACATTTTTCTGCAATTTTTATCTATAAAGAAAAAATGGTTTATAATTACTGAGGGCTTATTAAATTCTAGGCAATGAAGCCGGTAGGTTATATTTATTTATTTAAGTCCCTACATATGCTTTTCAAGTAGAAAGCTATCTTAGTAGAATAATTGCTAAGTAGTTTGAGAGGAACAATTATGAATGGGGCCAAAACTGCCTTGTCAAAGTTAAAACGGACCAATTTTTTCATTTGGGAAAATGAGATGAAGTAGGTTAAATAATGTGTGCAAGGTGACACACCTCGTGATTTACAAAGTCTTGGATTCATCTTCAAGTTTCTTTTTAAAGCTAAAATGCTTGCCATTATGGCAGTGTTTGGACACACAATATTGGACGTTTACTGGTCCCCAATACTCACTTCACTTAACTGAGAAAAGTACCTTTAAACAATACTATCCTCAGCCATAAAGGGAACATGGGTCAAATCCACAAACCCATAAACTTCTTTTAATCAAAAGCTGTCCCTGCAACTTCTGAATTCAACTGGCTAAAGTGCTCACGTTTTACTCAGAAAACAGGCTTCAGCTGGTTAATCACTCTCCTTGGTATCAACTCCTTTTGATCCAGGTCCAAAGCCTATAGTAACTTTCAAAATAAAATAATGATGACTGTTCAAAATTTGAGAATTGGCAACTTTACTAAAGATCTGGAGATGGTGGTAAAGTTTATATCCTGAACTGCATAGCTTTCTGCCAACCTATTAGCTCCATCTTTCTTTTTCTTGCTGTAGCACAGATTGCTCCCCAGTAGCAATTCTAGCCACACCCAAGTCCCTGTATATTGTAAACTGCTTTACTAAGCCACCTCTCCCACCACACATACACAGAGAGAAAATAAATTGTTTTCATGAAAAGCAGCCATGTGAATATAATAGTTCTCAGTACAATACCAAAATCATTCTGGAGGTTGCTCTGCATCCCCTTACACTGAAGCCTAATATTCTCTGCATTCTAACATATTTTTCCTTGAACGTGGGAATACATGTGGGGCATATGAGTTATAGTGGGTATTTCTTGTTTGTTATTTTTCCACCAATCAGCCACACACAATCTTGTTATTTATAGTACACTGCTCTTGCTTTCCAGAAACTCTCCCTCTCTTACTCTAAGTGCTTCAGGAGAAGCACTCCCACCCTGTGACTGCTTAAAGCATGGGATGAACACATGACCCACTTTATACTGGTCAGAGCCACCACGACCAGTGATAAGATGTTTGAGCTCTCAGGAAAGCATGTTGTCTCTTTCCTGCTCAACTTGATCTTAGAAGAGTATGCCTCTGGAATTTTTGCAACCCTCTGAAAATTACTTGTATAGAGACATCTGAGAATGGAGACACCACAGCGGACAGCAGAGAAAAAATATGTTCCAAGAGAGAAAAAATATGTTCTAAGATGTCATTTACATCTTTATCAAGCTATACCTGAAGCTGCATATCCTTGGGCTTTTCAGATAAAGGAGATAATGAATCTATTATTAGCGTAAACCAATTTTAGTTAGATTTATCGGTTACTTGCTCAGAAACATACGAAACTATTTAGAAGAGATAGTGGAATAAAATACTAGCCTGAAAATATGCAAGGAAAATATGCTTTCTTATTAGACACTGTCACTTATTGGATTCTCTAAAACTATTGCCAAAGATGGGCACAAATTTTATGCATAAAAATATGTATTGTTCTGTTTTGCTTTTTAATATAATTGAATATCATATGCTCAACAATCAGGTGGCAAAATATTAAGTGATAAATAATTTTGAATTATATCTTAGTTCTTATATCAAATGATACAGATATTATAAATTGGATTGCAAGTGATAGAAAGTATGATATATTACATAGATGATAATCTGCTAAAAGAGTGACAAAGTATACTGGGCTAAAATGATTAATAAGCTGATATTTAACTGATCAAACATTAGATGTTCTACATATTTTCTTATTTCCTCAATTGTGCACATAAATCTTTGTTGATTCCTTTATTTCTCTATCCTTTTTTATGTCATTCTGTGAAGGCAGGCAAATGAAATTGTGAGGTCATTAGACAGTTTGAAGTGTCTTCAACTATGGCCTGCTCTAATATTTTGAGAAAGCAGATGGGTCACATTAATGTAACAAACAAACAATAAATAAATGTTGCCCATGCCTTTGAAATGTCCTTAAACCCATTCTGTGTTTGAACATTCTAACAGGATAAGCAGTCAGAAAAGGTATACTACCATGTATACCAAGCTGGGATTGATTTTCACAGTTGTTCCCACTGCACTGGAATTATCCTTTCAGCTTTACCCTTTCCACATATCCGCTAACCTTAACTCATGTCTTTCTATTCTCAGGTCAGGGTTGATATTCAGATTATATCTATAGGCCCCTTATATGCCCAACACAGGAGTCTGGCAAAGATTTGGTAGACACTGGATTTCACTTAGAAATGTTGATATATGAATATTTTCTTTCCTAGGGGATTTCTTAATGATATATATAATATATTGCTTCATCTCTCTCTAATACATCCTCTTAATTCCTTTATAATTTCCTTAAGATTTCCTCAGAAGCTTTCAGTACCAGCTTCAGATTTAATTATGAAAAAAGTGAAGAAATTGAGGTCTATTTAGGGCATTAAAACACTATTTCCATAAAAAGTGTTTTATAAAAGCTATAAGATGATGATATTGGCTTGGCCAAAAAGTTCGTTTGGGTTTTTCTGCACGATGCTATGAGAAAATCCGAATGAACTTTTTGTCCAATCCAATATATACACACATAATGAACACAATATGTACACACATATACATATATACATATAGTAGTACACATGTAGTGTGGAATATGTATAATGTTTACCTATAATGCATTTAACAAATAAGTTGTCCTTTTAATAAAAATAAGCAAGAAGAGTTTTAAAACATTACAAACGTGTTTTCTTTTACAAAACATATCTCCCAAGTTAACAATGGTTTGGATATTTCCTTTGACATTTGGTTTGAAGATTTCATGCAGAATTAGAAATCTAAATATCACAATGACAGAACTTAAATGTGGCAGAATATATTAATAACGTCTGTCAACTATTCATGAATAGCTCTTTTATTAGTGAAGAGGTAGTGGTATTTCTCAACTGTTACTCCCTTCAGTCACAAGCTTTTAACTACATTTGTGAAAAAAAAAACAATAACTATAGATGCCCAGAACAGAAATCAGATCCTTAACAGAGTTTTAATGCGTTAGGAACTAACGAAATCCTGCTGCACACTCTGGCACCGTGGAGGAGACTGCTCAGCTGGAAGGCTTTACATTAGTGATGGCCAATCTACTCCTATAGACTATTCTTGGGAGACTGCTTCCTGCTCTGAGCACAGCCAGGCTAAGTGAGAGCACATCCTGTGGACAGCCTCTTGGTCTGAAGTACGCCAAGCTCAGCTTAATAAACAAATCCGGCGTATGGGCATTACATACAAAGTTCATTCACGGCTGGGTAATGGATGTTTTGCAGAGACCGTTTTTACATACGTAATATTTCATTTTCTAGAGTGAAAAGAGTGGGTTCTGCATGGAAAGTGAAAGGAGAGTGCTTTATTTTATATGTGCTTTTCTGCCTTTTCATTTCTGAGTCTGAAATACTATTTTTCTTCATTACATGTTGCTGCATTTAATGAAGAGAAAGACGCTAAAATAGAATGGAGAGGGGAATATTTGCCAGCCTGGCAAGAATCTCAGAATAAGCTTAGGAATCATCATATTGACACATAAGTATTTGGAGATTATAATTATATAATTAAACTATATTTATATATAAAGATCATGTACATAAACATTTAAAGATGAATATATTACACACACACACACACACACACACACACACACACACACAAAGAACTTTTTTCCCAGCTAGCTTCTGGAACTTTAGCTTTTTTCTATGTTTTATTATTAAATATTTGATGCATACAAGACAATATATATCAAATATACACAAGGTATAAAAAACTGTCATAATCTCCAGTATACCTACTAACTAAATTAAGAAATAGACATTATTAAATCCTGCGTGTGTCTCTCTATAAAAATCTTTCCTTCTTCCTCTGCAGTATTTAACTATCATTATGAAATTTTGTTTATTATTTCTTTGTGTGTGTTTGTGTGTGTGCTTTTAGTACATATGTATCGAAACACAATATGTTGACAGGTTTTTTATTATTTGCTTGCTTTTAAAATTATGTACGATTATATAAACATGTTTACATATTTAATTAGATATTTTTATTAATAATTCTTTTTTATAATCATTATTATGTTTCTAGGATTCATTCATGTTGAACGCAGCTGTTGTACACTTATTTTCATTGCTGTTTAACATCCCATTTTATAAATATACGACAAAAATTTTTTTTAAGTTGTAATAGTTTTAAGCTCAATTTTCCTCTCTCATGTTGTTAAATCAATTTTATTTCTGCGGAAAAAAATATAAAAAGATGAGTGACATTTCAATGATCAAATTATCTATGGCTATTGCGAATTGTAAAAAAAGAGAGAAAATATTAGTTTGATTTATTTATAGTTTGATTATGATTTTTGTGTTGTGTTATTATTTTTAAACTTCTGTAAGTTTTTTTCTAAAGAATAGAAGAATACAAAATGAAAAGTGAAGGTCAGACAATAATGAAATAATAAAGTGTGAATGTGTATATGTATATATATGTGTGTGTGTGTGTGTGTGTGTGTGTGTGTGTGTGTGTGTATTCCAAAGCCAAATTCTAGGCAACCATCTTGAGTCTTCTGCATTTCCCCCACTGCAATTAATCATCACAGCCTATGAATTTGATCTCTTAGTGTTCTTTTTTAACATTTTCATTTTACTCTACCCATTTCAAATTTCCACCAACCTTCCTAGATTACTTATAATAACGTTATAATTTGTCTCTAGTAATGCTTCGTTCAATTCTTTCTTCAGCTAAGTCAGAATAATCTCTGTTAAAATCAAATATTGTCTATTTTATGTTTAAAATCCCTTCTTAACTGTAAATGCAGTTTTTGAAAGCACAAGAACTTTAAAATACCTTAAATCTTCCATCTTGGTATAGCTTTTGCTGATATTCAGTACTTTACACTTTCTGTTCCATTTTCTGAACACAAACTAACAAACATGGAGAACTCATTGATATAGGAATGCTCACTTGTAACAAAGGACTCAGTATTATATCAGGACCATTTGGAGTTGGTCTTACTAGTTTGTTGGATATCTCCTTGAAATTTGGACATGGATGTCACATACAGAAAATTAGATGATGTGTTGGAACTTCAGTGAATTGTTATATAGGAAAGATATCAGGAGATTCAGAGATATTTGCATTAGAATGAATTAATATGTAACTGGCTATATCCAGCATCTAATTGTCCCCAATGGTTAGGGAAGGGAACTCCTTTAACAGGGATAATAAAGAATGCACAGGAAGGAAGCACAGCTCAGTGGTGAATGTCTCATGAAGGCCACAATCTATGGTTTGTATGCTACCATCAGTGTGATTATGTGATTCTGGAATGACAGAGGCCAGGTGGTAGCATATTCATCAGAAGAAAGATGGACATAATTATTGTAATGGGCAGACAACATGGTCATTAGGAAACCGTGACGCATAGAAGTTGTGACCTACATCATATTGCCACTCAATTCACTTTTCTGGCCTTTGCAAAAACCAGGTGGATAATGGTTAGACCACAATTGACTTAACGTAATTTTAGCAGTCATGGATTGTTCTGTCAGGTTTTTATCTTTACTGGAGCAGAGCAACACAGTCTCTGGAACTTGGTAAGTGGCTATTGATTTTACAAAGCCTTTTCTCAACCCCCATCAGTAGAGCAAGTCTTAAGGAATTCACTTTTACCTGCCAAATTTTATCAGTGTACTTTCACTGTCTTGCCTCCAGGTTATGTTAGTTCTCCTGAGTTCTGTCATAATATGGACCAGTGCATCTACATTTTCATGCACACTTAAATCCTCTGGAGATGTTGTCAAAAATGCAGATTCTGATTCAGTAGTTTTGGAGAGGGACCTGAGATGATAAATTTCCAGCACATTCCCTGATGATAGCAACACTGTTTAGCAAAGATATAGACAGAGATCTTGATCATCTTGACAACTGGGAGAATATCATGCTGGCCTTCTAAATTAGTGATACTATGCAAATTAAACTTGCTGAGCAAAAACTTTCAAGTGTTATAGATGTGCTAATAAGATAATTGCATGCCAGAAGGTAAAAAATAAACCTTATGGAAATTTAGAGTCCTGCCAACCCAAAATGTTTGGGTTTCAGTGGTTCCAGGCACTTTGTTATCATCTCTAAAGCAAAAGTGAAAATGGTATTGTTGCACATCACATGTTGAGAAGATCCACAAAATTTCAGGGTCCTCTTTGGATTTTAGAGGCACACCCAGTGATTTTAGGAGTAGTGTTCTGACTCCCTTATCAGGTGACCTGGAAGGCTGCTACCCTCAAATGGGCCCTAGAACAAGAGAGAGCTTTACCACAGCTCCAGCTTCCAGAGCAAGCGTTCCTGCCCCTTAGGCCATATGACCCACCTCGTCTTTGGAGGGGTCTTAGGTAGATAAAAATGCTTTGTGGACATCTCTGGTTTATCTCATTAGGAGAGTCTCAGATAGAGAGATTTTTGGAGCAAATTCTATGGAGCAAGGTCTACTTTTCTTTTAAAAAAAACAGCTCCTTATATTGTATTGGAATAAATAGAAAAAAAAAAAAAAAAGAGAGAACCTGACTATAGACACTGATTTTCTATGTGACCTGATCTCATTATGAGCAGAGTGTTAATAAAATACACTGAATCATAATGTTACAGAGACACAGCAGAAACCCATTTTAGATTAAAACTCTAAAAATTGAAGAGTGGTTATAAAAATAAATAAAAATTAAAAGAATAAAAATGACAACCGAGGGCTTCCCTGGTGGCGCAGTGGTTGAGAGTCCGCCTGCCGATGCAGGGGACACGGGTTCGTGCCCCGGTCCGGGAAGATCCCACATGCCGCGGAGAGGCTGGGTCCGTGAGCCATGGCCGCTGAGCCTGCGCGTCCGGAGCCTGTGCTCCGCAACGGGAGAGGCCGCAACAGTGAGAGGCCCGCGTACCGCAAAAAAAAAATTACAACCGAAAGAGACAAAAAAATTCACAAAGAATGAACATATAACTGTATCTTTTTTCTTCGTGAAAGAGGGGATTATACTAGATATCTGCCTTCAGCACTAGCAGGAAGTATAAAAGATGAAGGAAGGTGATCAGAACAAGTAGATATGATATAGCACTCTTGTTGAAATATTGCTATTATTGCACACACACAAATAATTGCTATTTGTGCAATTATAATTGCTATTATTGCACACTCTCTCTGTGGATACAGAGAGAGACAATGTGGCCTTAAGGGCAGGTAACAGTTACAGTACTTCAATTGGAATACCCTGCCCTGGTCCAGCAATAAGGACAGAGAGCTGTACCTGAGACTCAAAGATAAGCACAGACCTTTGACTGAGACTAACCTGTTCACAGTTTGGTAATTTCTGGTATCTTGGCAGAAACATTAGGACATTTTCTATTTCTGAGAGTTTCCTCAATTGAGAACTCTACAGATTAAGATAAAACAACTAGTCCACATCAAAGATCACCAGGCAAAATTGATAGTAAGCTATCTTGTACTAGGCATTAGTAGAAATGTTTTAGAGCCCAGAATACTCTGGATGTGTGAACTGTCAGATGCAGATTATTACATAACACATATTAAAAATGTTTAAAGGATTTTTATCTCATATATGAACAATGTTATTTTTGTCTAATCTGTTTTTTATTTAATTTTATTGAAATATAGTTGATTTACAATGTTGTGTTAATTTCTGCTGTACAGCAAAGTGACTCAGTTATACATATATACACATTCTTTTTCAATTCTTTTTCCTTATAGTTTATCACAGGATATTGAATATAGTTCCCTGTGCTATACAGTAAGACCTTGATTTTATAATCTGTCTTGAATTAATTTTTGTTACTGGTGTAAGATAGGGGTCCAGTTTTATTCATTTTTAAAATTTTTATTTTATATTGGAGTATAGCTGATTAACACTGTTGTGTTAGTTTCAGGTGTACAGCAAAATGGTTCAATTATACATATGCATGTATCTATTCTTTATCAAATTCGTTTCCCATTTAGGTTATTACAGAGTATTGAGCAGAGTCCCCTGTGCTATACAGTAGGTCCTTGTTGGTTATCTATTTTAAATACAGCAGTGTGTACATGTCAGTCCTGGAAGTCCCGTGGTTAGGACTCCGAGCTTCCCTGCTAGGGCCCAGTTCAGTCCCTGGTTGGGAAACTAAGATCCTGCAAGCTGTGCAGCACAGCCAAAAAACCAAAAACACCTCAAACAATGATATTCTTATTAATGAAGAGAAACATTTTTTTATTGAAGTATAGTTGATTTACAATGTTGTGTTAACTTCTGCTATACAGCAAAGTGATTCAGTTATACATATATATATATTTTTTTAATATTCTTTTCCATTATGGTTTATCATAGGATATTGAATATAGTTCTCTGTACTATACAGTAAGACCTTGTTGTTTTGTCTCTTCTATATATAAAAGCTACATCTGCTAACCTAACCTCCCACTCCATCCCTTCCCCAACCCCCTCCTCCTTGGCAATCACCAGTCTGTCCTCTATGTCCATGATTCTCTTTCTGTTTCATAGATAGGTTCATTTGTGTCATATTTTAAATTCCACATATAAGTGATATCATATGGTATTTGTCTTTCTCTTTCTGACTTACTTCACTTAGTATGATAATCTCTAGTTACATCCATGTTGCTGTAAATGGCATCATTTCATTCTTTTTTATGGCTGAGTAGTATTCCATTGTACATATGTACCACATCTTCTTTATGCATTCATCTGTAGATGGACATTTAGGTTGTTTCCATGTCTTGGCCATTGTGAATAGTGCTGCTATGAACATAGGGGTGCATGTGTCTTTTGGAATAGAGTTTTGTCCAGATATAAGGCTAGGAGTAGGATTGCTGGATCATATGGTAATTCTATTTTTAGTTTTCTGAAGAACTTCTATACTGTTTTCCACAGTAGCTGCACCAACATACATTCTCACCAACAATGTAGGAGGGTTCCCTTTTCTCCACACCCACTCCAGCATTTGTTATTTGTAGACTTTTTATTGATGGCCATTCTGACTGTTGTGAGGTGATACCTCATTGTAGTTTTGATTTGCATTTCTCTAATAGTGTAATTAGTGATGTTGAGCATCTTTTCATGTGCCTATTGGCCATCTGTATTTCTTTCAGAGAAATGTCTTTTTAAGTCTTCTGTCCACTTCTGGATTGGGTTGTTTGTTTTTTTGTTGTTGAGTTGTATGAGCTAATTGTATATTTTGGAAATTAAGCCCTTGTCAGTAATTAAGAGAAACATTTAATAAACACATGAGATGTCTGGAAATGAGAAACATATTTGTTAAACATTTTTTTCAAAGAATTAAGAAAAGAATTTTTAAAAAAGAATTAGGCAGTATGTCAGATTCAGCTAAAGAAAATATTAGTAATCTAAAAGATTGATCATAGCAAACTCCCTAGAAAACAATATAAAGACAAGAAGATTCACTGACTACTTTATATGTAATACTATGGTCTTATAAATTTAGTGGACCTATAATTGGTATTAACACCTGATGGTGCAAAACACATTTTCTTTTCTTTTTTCAGAATATTCTTGAATTATTTTCAGTTTTTTATTTCATATTATATTTAGCATGTACTTTTCAAGATTTTACATAAAAATACTGATATTATGTTAATTGGGATTTTAAAAATTAGTAGATTAATTTGAAGGAAATTGGCATCTTCACAATTTTAAATTACCTTCTGCAGCTAACACAACATGTATTTTCTTTTATATTGGCAATTTTGTTATCTGCTAAATTTGTATATTTTCTTGTAGGTCTTACTAGATTTTTTACTAATATTATATATTTTTAGTTTAAATAGAGTAAATTTAAAAAATTAGTTTCTATAACTGCTTACTGCTGAAATGGAAAAAAATACATAGACTTTCTTTTTTTCTCATGTATCTTTAATCTGGCCACCCATTCAACAAGCTCATTAACTCATTTTAGAAAAGCAGAGCTCCTCTTCACTGACCTTTAGTAATGTAATGGCCTTCTTTGTCTCTTGTTATATTTACTAGCCTGTCTGTTTAAAGTATTAATCTTTAGAGGATGTATGTCCATAATTTTCCTTTTTTTCCTTTTTAGTTGTCATTTATTTCCTTCCAGAAATTACTGGGGTTCTTATGTTTTAGATTGTTGGAAGGTACACTTATGTCCTGTAGAGATACAGTAGGTTTTCTTAAACCTTATCTTCAAGACACTCATTGTATGTACACCTAAATAGTGAAATAGAAAGTTTAATTTGAGAAAAGGTAAAGAAAAACCTTGCTTATATAAACATATTATGTTTTATATATATATATATATTCCAATGTATAAATTTATTTCTAGCTATCTATATCAATCTAAAGCAATCCATATGTAACTTCTGATTTATGCATATGTGTACATATATGTACAAATTTCTTTTTCTTTCTTTTTTTCTACACACACACATGCAAAATTCAATATCTCATAGTAGTCTCTTATCAGAGCGAAAGGGTATTAAGGTAAGGTAAATAACAGTTGTGGAACACTAACAATCTAAAATAATTTTTCAAAACAACTTAGCAAAATATGTACTTTAGAAGTGTCCAAAAGTTTTTTTAAAAAATTTGTGAAATTAAAAGAAACAAAAACTGGAGTAACTATCAAGCTAGGGATTTTACTCCGTATTTCCTAATGCCGTTCTTTTCCACCATCCTATTCCACCTCCTTAGGGGAGAAGAAAAAAGTGGTTACGAACCAGCTACACCATTTAGCATCATTGGCTTAGGAGAATTCTCAAAGGAAATTTATCTTGCAGAAAATTGAACAGAGACAGAACACTGACACAAGAGTCTAAGCCATTTCATCATCCAATGGCTTGTTGCCCTTGGATGGGTGGTGGATGTGGTGGGTAAGTTCCACCACAGTAGAACTTATATTTACTTTTAAATGTAAATTTTCCCTTCCGCTTGTAGCCATGGGAGAAGTGTTCAGGATGTTTTTGTATACCAGAATATTATTAGCTCTCTCAGACACAGGGATAGAATTTCAAAGTAGGGAAATTTTCTTTTCTAGCCATCACACTTCTCAGTAACATTTGTCCTCCACCTCCCTTCCTTCTCTCAATATTTCCAGGATCTCAATAGAAAACCAAATTAACTAATTCATAAATGATAATAGTGAGTCAGGCAAAGATCCTATTTTAGGATTACATGAATTCTGTGTGTGTGAGAGTGTATATGTGTGAAAAGATCACGTAAAGCATGGCTATGGCTTCACATTACACTTTAACAACATTAAACGTATTGTTACCTACCATGCCTTGATCATTGGTTCTTGCCCACTCTCCAAATGCATCATTTCATACAATTTTCACCCCTACTCCTGTATGTATCTGTTGTATATATTTTCTATTACTTCCAAAGTAAATATTAAGGTCTTTTCCTTTCCCCAGGTTTGAATGATGTCCCCTTATCACCTATCACATCTTTATCTAAATATCACCTTGGCAAGGCCAATCTCAACCATCTAATCTAAAGTTCTTCCTGCTAGTTTCAATGCCAGTGTCCTGCTTTTGTTTATTTCTTTGTTTTCCTGAAGGAAATTCTGTATACTCTGTAATCTTTTTGTCCATTTGCTTTTACTTGTCTTCCTTATAATGCAAGTGCCATGATGCATAGATCTTGTCCATCTTGGCTACAGTTGTAACCTTAGAAAGTAACATTGTGCCTAATGCATAGTGGCCCCTAATGAAGATTTGTTGAATTAATAAATTAAAACATAAAATATGGACTTTTCAGTCATTGTGGAAAGGATACTATTTAGTTTCAAACTGATTTATCCTTACTCCCTTCAAATTATACTACAAAAGTAACTGTCTAGTCAAAAAGTCAGCCCTTTTTAATTAATTTTGTTTTAGTATGGAGGAAACAAAAGATGGAAATGCTGTTAGCAGCATTTAAGCATTTGCAAAGTTTAACACATAATTCCTGAACAAAACAATCTCTTGAGAGACCTACATGAACTTACTGATCCAAAATGAATTTGAATATTATTAGAAGCATTGTATTTATTCTAAAAAGTTTAAAAAAAAAGGTTGACATTTTCTAATGTAGATACGTTAATGCCCCAGCTTTCAATTATAAAATCTTATTTCCCAAATTTGTGCCTGCTCTTGTTAGCCATTTGCCTGGAAACAAATGATTAATAACTCCAGAATAAAGGATTCTACAACAAAAACTACCAGGAAATAACATGCTTCCTTTTATGCTTTTGTCAAGAAGGCATAAGAAATAATTATACTCATACAATACAGTGGAATTTTTAGCCGGTTTTCTGGAGATTTTATGCCACAATTTTAAGGTTTTCCTTCCTTTGATAAATTTAAAGGAAATAGAAATCAGCGTTCCCATAAAGGGAGACTGCTTCAATAGACTCGGTATATAGTATTCTGACTAACTTAAGGTTTTAGAAGAAACAAATCAATTTAGAATATTACTGAATGTGCAAGCCATCCCATTTATATCTGAAAATATATTTAAGGTCCTGCTATTAGTTATGACTATATGGGTCATATGAACATAGACATTTGTCATTTAGTATAGACAACATTATCTATCTGAACTGATGAGGCTGCAAATACAGATAAATGAAGTTTTAATTACAGGGCTGTGGTTCTTAAACAGAATTTAGCTGTAACCTAGGAAACCACTGACATTTAGATAAGAGAAATAATAAAGTCTACACTGTAAGAAATAATGGGAGTAAAATTTATGTTAAGAAGAAAAAACAGGAGCAGGAAGACAAAGAAATTACAAATTGCACGCAAACATAAGCAGCCTTGGATTTGGCGTGTGGAAGAGGGAGGATGATTTTAAAAATTAAATTTCCAAAGAAATCTATGTGTTTTATGGATTTTAAAACTAGAGTTTATATTTTTCCCAAACTGTTCTTTCTTGGTTAGGAAAGAAAAGCAGCCGTACATTTCTAACACTGACCAAGGATTTGGGTTTGATTTTCAATTTAAGCTCTGTTCTTAGTTCTGTTACCTTGAGGATGTGGTTAAATATTTTAAACAACAGTTTTCCCCTATATAAAATATGGATTATAATACATATTTGGAAAGTTTTCTGGGAAGATTATATGGAAAATACGTTTTAGAAAGTTTTCACACTTTTTTCAGAAGATAATAGATATTAAAATATTATAGAACATTACAGTGTTAAAATATTTTGTTAATGTTCTCAACCTTCTTCCTGAAGTATTGTCAGTGTACACATATATATTTTTGTACATATATATATTCTGGAACTGTGTGTATTAAGGACCTGTGGAGAACCTCTTGCTGATCTCAGTTCCGAGTATTTGTCTTTTGCATTCTACCCATAGCCTTTCTTATATGACCCTGTGTGTCTTAAGGGGAATTCCTACTTGTATTTCTGGTTTACGTTTTTTACACTGTATATTTGAACATTTTCATAATAAAATGTTAGGTGAAAAATTCACCTTTTAATCCTTCCTACAATTTATAAGTTTACCCCATGTATACGTTCAACCTATTTCCCCAGACATAGAGTTTTATTTTGTTTCATTTCCCTTGCAGCTGAAAAGGAAAGAGCATGATAATAAATATGGTGAGAAATAGAACCATCACAGTTCTCATCACTGTGTACTTCCCTGTCACTATATTAAACTACATTTTGTCCAAGCAGTAACCCTGCTGCTTTCGCTAGGATGTATGTGCCCTGAAACGTAAGACTGCAAACAATCTTAATACATTACTTATCAGGATTAAAGTTTACTAATAAAGACCTGCTTAAAGACCTTTGACTTCCTCTGCCTACCAATTCAAAGCTATTACTGTCATAAACTCTGTCCAATCTCAACCAGTTTACTCCCTTGTAAAATCTGCCTTAAAATTATCTCACCCATATCCTAAAGTACTACAAGTCTTTCCATTTTCTCCCCACTTTGAGACACTATGTAAGAGTCTCTCAAGGTGGTTTTCTCCCTTACTTCAATAAATCTAATAAGGTTTATTAGATCAATAAATCTAAACTAAGATTTGCCTGATCAATAGTCTTTTTTTTCCCCTAGTTTTTTTTTTTTTTTTGAAGTGTTAGTCATAGACAACAATTATGGTAGTGAGTTCAGGGAGAGGACTATATTATTAAATTTAATCATCTTCTCAGCAATGCACCTGAAAGTCTCAAGTTCAAGAAGGTGGTAGAAGCTCTAGAAAAGATGTTGATTATTTGGTACACTCCAGAATTAGAATTATATTTTGTATTTTGGAAATAATCATGCCTATGTGTAAGCCTGGGCTTTAAGAGACATTAGAAATACTCTTGGGAAAGGTCTGTACAGTGTGTGTGTATCACTTTTTATACTTGATTCATAGTAGATGCTCAATAAATAGTAACATTTTTTTCTTTTTTCCTTTTTTTGGGTTAACTTTATTTTAACATCTTTATTGGAGTATAATTGCTTTACAATGGTGTGTTAGTTTGTTTTATAACAAAGTGAATCATAGTAACTTTTATGATGAATATTCCTTTTATGTGTTGATGTCAGCTATATATATATATTTTTTTTTTTTTTTTTTACTGGCAATAAAAGTAATATAAGTGCATGAGTTCACTGAAGGCTATAACTCTATCTCTTTATCTATCTCTTTGTTACAGTTAGATAAATAATAAATATTTTGATGATGATTATAGAAATATGCATTTTTTTGTCTGAATATTGATCCGCAAGATCATATTTTATTCAAGCGATTAGTAATGTAGTGCCATTGACTTTTTAAAACATCTAAAGTCCTTTGTTTATTCAGATTTTTAAAATTTTTCCTAATGTCTTCTTCTGTTCCAGGATTTCATCCAGGAGAGCACATTACATTTAGCTGTCAATCTCCCTAGGCTCCTCTTGGGTGTGACAGTTTCTCAAACTTTCCTTGTTTTTGATGACTTTGTTATTTATCGGTATTCTGGTCACTTATTTTGCAGGATGTCTATGGAAATGTGTCTGTTGTTTTCATCATGATTTGACTGGGATTATAGGTTTTCAAAAGGAAGACCGCAGAGTTAAGACATCTCCATCACTTCATAACATGTGTGCTAACTCTCAGCATGATTTATTACTGATGATATTGACTTGGATCACCTGGATGGTACAATGTTTATAAGATTTCTACACTTTAAAGTTTCTCTTTTTTCCCCCTTTCTGTACTGTACTCTTTGGAAGGAAGTAACTATATACAGTTCACATAAGTAGTAGGGAGTTATGTTACTCCTCCTTGAGGGCAGAGTATCAGCATAAATTATTTGCGTATATCAACATGTATATATACATATCTATAGATATTTCTCTATGTAACCATCTGTATCTATATTAAGCTAAACAGGAGTTCATATTGATTTTGCCCCCTCTAGTCCATTAACACATGGATCCTGCTAACTTCCCTCCCCTTGCTTATCTGGAAACTCGCACACTAACAGTGAGAAATAGGCACCCACTGTCCACTATATTTACTTAACTGTATAATATGATTTTCCTTCTTTAGTCTAGTGATGTGGAGGGTTACATTCTTTGATTTTCAAATGTACCAGTACTTAGAATAAATCTCGAATGGCTATAGTGTATATTTATTTTTATACATTGTGTGCTTTACTAATTTTTTGAAGATACTTACATTCATTTTTATGACAGATATTGATCTGTAGTTTTCTTTTATACAATGGTTTTATCTAGTTTTGATAATAGGTTAATGCTGGCCTTGTAAAATGGGGTATGTTCCCTCTGCTTCTGTTCTCTAGAGGAAATTTTGGAAAATTCATATTATTTCTCCTGGATCTGAGTATTTCTAATTTGGAGGTTGTTAATTATAGGCTCAACTTTTTGATAGATATTGGCTTGTTCAGATTATCTATTCTTGTGTGAATATTGGTAGATTGTGTCTTTCAAGTAATTTTTCCACAGATAGGTAGATGAGTAAATATAACATTAAAATACTCTAACACAACTGTTTGCATATGAAATATATTAATTTAGATCTAGCTACAATGATCTGTGAATCTCATAGAGTTTGGAGTATAAATAGAACTGGTGATCTTCTAGGGAATTTAATTCTTGTATGTTTAATTATTTAGAGATTTAGTACTAATGAGATGATAATAATAAGATCTTGGTTGAAATGTCACAGTTATCAACCAGCTTTGTGTGAAAGAAAAATAAAATAAAATAAATCCATAAAATGCCCTCCTAGCTTTTTCCAACTACTGTAATAAAAAAGAGAGAATAGACATGCAAGAGTGTGGCTATTACCTGCATAATATCAATTATTAAAATGGTTGTATGCTGACAATGGTGAAAATTATCAGAACATGTATATATGCAGGTGAATCTATCCCATTCATGAATTTATGGAAGAATTGTGCAAGTAGTAGGAAATTATTAGCATCCAGATATCTGCCTAGAAATCATGTCTATGTTGTTCTTCCTTTTCCTTTTCACACAGCAAGCATTTCTTTGTTTATGAATTAATCCAAATTAAGTTGAAAAAGTAAGTAAAATGTAAACTCAAGCTGTACATTGCACATTTTCTTTTGTAAGTATCCTGTACATAGTACTAATATATTTTTTAAACGTGGTCTACCTTGATAGTTTAGTGAATGGTTCAGTGAAGTGCTCATTATGGAAGGAGGCAAATTTTAGACATATTTAGCTGGTAAAACTGGCTATTTGAATGAATGAAGAAATGAAAAAGGATGACTCAAGATGAGTGGGATAATAGTGATTGCCATACATTTTGATAGAAAATAAATGAGAAAGGAGCTGATTTGGGGGAGAAGGAAGTAAGCTCAGGGTGAGGTATAATAAGATTGAGCCTCCTATGGGCGTTTAGCTGTGTCTATTCAACAAAATTTTGAATATACAACATTGAAGCTCAAAGAAGAAGTCAGGGCTGTATGGAATAAGAAATGTGCTTTAATGGAGAGCTATGCAATCATTTAGATCACACATTTCCTGATTTTCTGATTCTGATTCTATGGAGATTCTGCATCTTACATTGTGTATTAGTCTGCTTGGACTGAAATAACAAAATACCATAGACTGGATGTCTTAAACAACCTAAATTTATTTTCTCACAGTTCTGGAGACTAGAAGTCCAAGGTCAAGGTTTCAGCTGGGTTAGTTTCTGGTAAGAGCTGTCTTTCTGGCTTGGAGACTGCCTCTTTCTTTCCTTTTTTTTTTAAATTAATTTTTGTTGGCGTATAGTTGATTTACAGTGTTGTATTAGTTTCCACTGTACAACAAAATGAATCAGTTATACATACACATTTATCCACTGTTTTGTAGGTTCTTTTCCCATACAGGTCATTACAGAGTATTGAATAGGATTCCCTGTGCTATACAGCAGGTTCTTATTAGTTATCTATTTTATATATAGTAGTATATATAAGTCAGTCCTAATCTCCCAGTCTATCCCTTCCACCCCTTTTCCCCCTTGGTAACCATCAGATGGCCTCTTTCTTGCTATGTCCTCACATGTTCTTTCTCAGTACATGCATGTGGAGAAAGAGAGTGCTGTGGTGTTGCTTCTTATAAGGACATTGATCCTACTGGGTCACACACCTTTATTACCTCATTTGGCCTTTACTAGTTATCTTTATTGGTTTTGATATCATAGTCTATTTATCTTCTTTACTTACACTGCCTAATTCTAATTAAACTATTTTAATATGAATTTACAAAGGTAAGCAGGTATGATTATTTGACGTTTTTGTTACTCAAAAGTTGAAGGTAGACATTGACAAATCCCGACCTATGGTGTTTCAGAACACTCAGCAACTAAGTGAAATTTATCTGCACGGAAAACAGTAGCTTATTAAGGCATATTAAATGGCCTCAGGGTGCATGCATCTGAAGCTAAAGCACAAGGAATTGTTCATCCCTCATGTCTTAGCAGCTGTTTAATGAAAAGTGCCAGCTCAATGTGTAGTTAATCTATCTAATAATTAATACAACGGCAGCCTGGGACCAATGTGGATATAACTCAAAGTCCTTGTTCATTTGCAAATTAATACAGAGACTTGCCTTTATAGCCAGTTTGTTACTTGAGAAGGAGACGGGGGAGATTTAAAATTCTTCATATTAAGGCTTCTATTTGATCACATTTTATTTGAATACACCATGTAAAACAGAATTTAAAAGGATAATGCTTAGGAGTGTAATATAGAAAATTAATCCCCTTATGGTTATTAAGGTACATGTATACCCCTCAAGGCTAAAGGGAGACCAGTATGTTTTCCACGCACAAAGTAGGCTAATTTAAGAGCAAAGTTCTTTCTAATGTCCTTAATTATACGAATTCCCTTCATTTACCTGTGTCTGTAATCTAGTCAAAAGTTATCTAATATGTGAAAAAACTGTCAAATGGACTGCTTGATGTTTTCAAAATTCTAATTTAAAGATTTTTTTTTCTAACCTTTTAGCTTCTTGGTAATAAACAGTGTAAGATTCTGAGATGCTTACTAGAAGTCAATAATTGGAAGTAAATATTAACCGCTAAAAGCACAAAATAATGAACATTGTGAAGGAAAAGTTGAGTTGAGCCAAGAAATATTTTAAGGTTATAGTTGCAATTATGAATAATAAACAAGTGTTGCTGAGAATATATCTGAATAAGTCCAAGTCTCTGAACTCAAGACACCCTTTAAAATAATTGTTAATTCATTAAATAATTATAGTTTATGTAATCACTCCTGTGAAAGTATATTGTACCCGTGAGAAGAGTTTGACTTTTCCTCAAAATGTCAAAGAGATGCTATAGGACTAAAAGTTCCATTCCCCAAATAAATAAAAGTATATGTTCATATAAAATCTTGTACACAAATGTGCATAGACAAATTATTCATAATAACCCCAAATGTCTATCAAATGATACATGGGTAAATACAATGTAATATTATTCAGTATTAGAAAGAAATGAAGTACTGAAACATGCTACGACATGGATAAACCTTGAAAATATGCTAAGTGAAAGTAGATTAATGATTGCCTGGGGCTATGGAGAGAGTTTGGAGGGGAGGAATGGGAATGGGGAGTTACTGCTAATGGGTACAGGACTTCTTTTTAGGATGATGACAGTATTCTAAAGTCAGATTGTGGTGATGGTTACAAAGATCTGAAGTATACTAAAAACCATTGAATTCTATACTTTAAATGGTTAATTTGTTTGGTATGTAAATTTATCTCAATAAAGCTCTCAAACAATGGACATTGAGGTAATTGAATAATTCCACTTATGTAATATATATATTATATTGTATACACATATACAAATCTTAAGTGCTCTTTGAAGTAAAAACAGGAAAATGTTATCTTTGACACTAATAGTTCCCTAGAATAAAAAATAAATTTCTAGAATCATATTTAGTTCCAAAAGTCAAATATATATATACACAATAGGGCTTCCCTGGTGGCGCAGTGGTTGAGAGTCCGCCTGCCAATGCAGGGGACACGGGTTCGTGACCAGGTCCGGGAAGATCCCACGTGCTGCGGAGCCTGCGCGTCCGGAGCCTGTGCTCCGCAACGGGAGAAGCCACAATTGTGTGTGTGTGTGTGTGTGTGTGTGTGTGTGTGTATGTGTGTATTTTTAACTTAGCTAACCATTGGTAAACTGAATTTTGAAAAAAATTTTAAAAGCAAATTAACTTTGGAGATCCTGAATGCCTTCTTAAAAAGGAGTGAACAGTTCATAATTAGTCTTTGTAATATAAATATATGGAAGTTTTTTAAAACTTTTTTTTTGTAGATACTAATAGATTTTTAATATAATTATTTTTGAAATTTGTATTTGAATAGTTGAAGATACACATGAAGTGGTTGGAAAAAACAGAGATACTTTCTGCATTTTGCCCAGTTTTCCCTTCTGAATTGTTCTAAGCAGCCAAACGCTCAGAAAAGCCCAGCATTTGAGCATCTGGGCAATTTCACGGAAGAACCTTAAAACCATGGTGTAGGACCTTATCTACATGGGAGATGATAAGACTGTTCATAGTTTCCTATGGAGATGAATTTGGAATGAAAAAATCTGTTTCTCTGTAATCAAGAATAGGCTGCAGAATTTAGTGGAGGCTTGGGGTGCCTATCCAGCTCCCCAGAAGGCCACCAATCAGTCTGATTGGGAGCAAAGGTGTTGGTGTTTCTATAGGAAGTCCTTTGTTGGGGGGGGCTGTGTTTGGGGAGGGCACCTAGAGTGCATTCAGTTCAAGTCACAAGCTTGAGGCAGTTAAAGACTGCTGACCGAAGAGAACTCTGCAAATAAAAACCCCGAGCTTTGGGAAATACTATAAGCTAACACAAGCACCCATTTTACTGTCAGGCAAGGGACCCAGGTAAGCTCAGTGAAATTAGGGACAGAACTAGGACTGAACACATAGGAAAATCCTTGAGAAGGGGAAAAAGTTCAGAGAGAGTTTTAAACATTCATCTAATTAATCTGGCTGGAATTTTACTGATTTTTATAGTTGAAAAGATTAAAAAACCTTGAAACCATGTTATATTTTCTATACCACATAGAAATAGAGACTCTTAAAGGAAATTAAGTTCTACTAGAAAAATAAAGTTATAATGACACCCATCTGATTTGTATTACCAATTTATACCTGCTACATTGGGGTGAAACATGATGAGATTTGTGAGTTAGCATCATGTAGCAGGAGGGTCATGATGTATAACAGTGCTAATTGAAACAGTTTTGATTCAATTTTTTCTCCTTGTATCTTCTGAAATTCCTGTATTCAGAAGGAATTTGTGTACATTTATATTCCTGTATTTATATTCCTGTATAAATAGAAATCATGGATCACATTTTTTTCTTTTGAAAAGGATTTGCATATTTCCTAGATGTCGCTTGAGCATGTTGTTTTTCAAGTGTATTACATAGATTCCTGAATGAAAGGCTGTAGTGAAGGTGAAGTTAGAGCTTACTACTATTTAATGGTGTTCACTCATTAACATTTGTGTTGAAAGATTTTTTAATCACAGAATATGTGGAAAGCATGCAAAAATACAGAAAATCATACAACAGACACTCAGGTATTCATGACCCATATTTAACAAATGTTAATATTTTGCCTTCTTTGCTTCGTGTATGATTTTTAAGAAATGAAATCAGATAGAGCTACCCTTCTTCATCTTTCCCATTCGTACTCAGGAAAAACTAATACACGATCATCTGAAGTTAGTGTGCATTCTTCACAAAGAGATGTTATGCTTTTGTTAAAATGTCAAACCAAGTAGTTGTATTTCTTAAGTGTATTTCAATGAACATAAATAGTTTATGCTGTCTAAAAACTTCTTTTTTATCGTTCAAAATTAGATTTTTGAGATTTATCCGTATTGTTAACCACCGCTAAATCCGTTCATATTAACTGTTGCATTCTATCGTATCAACAGGCTAGTTTTATTATTCCTTCCTTCTGTCATCCCAGGAGCCTCTTGGCCACCCCCCAGGCCAAAGAGATCATTATCTTAACCGGTCTATAATCTATTTATAAAGCACACTAGGTGGGAAGCTATGTTCGGAAGTACTTAAGTAGTAGTGGAAGTGCTGGGTTGTAGAGTACCTTACCAAATCCTACTCTGGCTAGGAGACATTTCTCTATATCCTCTCAGAAATTGGATACTTTCTAACTCCTTTTTTTTTTTTCCCCTGCTCTGATGTGTGAAACAGTAAAGCATCATGTGTTAAATCTGCATTTTCCTATGTAGTAGTGGTACTACTGAGCATCAAGTAATACACCACTCTATGAAATTTAAATTCTTTCTTCTCTGAATTAAATGTTTATAAGCTGGCTCATTTTTCTATTGACGTCTTCCCCTTTCTAAGAATTGAGATACACATATTCTGTTTACTAGTTTTTGTCAATTGTATGTATTTATAGTATCTTCTCCCCATTTATGACTTGTATTTTACCTAGTATAAGATGGGTTGTCACAAATTTGCTGGGTTTTTTTTTGTTTTTTTTTTGTTTTTTGTTTTTTTTTGTGGTAGGCGGGCCTCTCACTGTCGTGGCCTCTCCCGTTGCGGAGCACAGGCTCCGGATGCGCAGGCTCAGCGGCCATGGCCCACGGGCCCAGCCGCTCCGCGGCATGTGGGATCCTCCCAGACCGGGGCACGAACCCACGTCCCCTGCATCTGCAGGCGGACTCTCAACCACTGCGCCACCAGGGAAGCCCTGCTGGTTTGTTTTAATTGTAAATTTTAATACGGACTCATTTACGTGGAAGAAACACCTTAGTGAGATTGATAAGAGTGTGAACTCTGAACTCAGCTGTCAGGTTTGAACCACTCTGCTTCCTAGCAGTATAATTTTAACCATATATGACTTCATGATGCCTCAGTTTCCTCATCTGTAAAAAGTATAATAGTAAGACTTACCTCATAGAGTTGTTAGATTGTAAGAGCAGTATATTTGCTCCAGTAGCAGTGGACAGTATATAAATATTACCGTCCTTATATTTGCCATTTTCGTCATGATTTGTGCAATAACACTTTTGTTTCTGCTGGGCCACCAGAAGAACAGTTCTTTGTTAATTTTTTGGTTTGTAAATTTCAATGTTGCTGCAGTTTCATGAATGTAAGCTTGACTTTTATTATTTTATTTTTCAAAATTTCATACAAAATGTGAGGCATATATACAATAGAATATTACTCAGCCATAAAAAAGAACAAAATGATGCCATTTGCAGCAACATGGATGGACCTAGAGATTGTCTTACTGAGTGAAGTAAGTCAGGCACAGAAAGACAAATATCATATGATATCGCTTATATCTAGAACCTAAAAAATGGGTACAAATGAACTCATTTACAAAACAGAAGTAGAGTCATGGATGTAGAAAACAAACTTACGGTTACCAGGGGATAAGGGGGGGCAGGGATAAATTGGGAGATTTGGATTAACATATACACACTACTATATATAAAATAGATAACTAGTAAGGACCTACTGTATAGTAAGGGGAGCTCTACTCAATACTCTGTAATGGCCTATATGGGAAAAGAATCTAAAGAAGAGTGGATATATGTATATGTATAGCTGAGTCACTTTGCTTTACACCTGACACCTGCTTTACACCTAACACAGCATTGTTAATCAACTATACTCCAATAAAAATTTAAAAATAAACAAATAAAATAAAATAAAATGTGGGGCAGTTACAAGCTTACTGTTGGCTTCCCTGGCAGGTAGGTGGAGGTCTATACGTGCTGTGCACCAGGTTCACTCTTGCAGCAGCTTCCTTTCCTTCTCCCTACCTGGCAGGGGCCCAATGCTGTGTCTCCAGTGTTCACACATTAGCCTGTACCTGTAGGACATGCTGTACTTGTTCCAAGTTCCCCTTTTTTTCCTGGCATCTTTATAGTTTCTCTATAAACTTAACATCCTTACATAATTTGATTTTATTTGCCATTTTAGCTTTAGTGAGAGTGGTGGAGTAAAAGGAGGTCTATTAACCCAGTCCACCATGTTGCTAAAGTGAGACATCTCTCTTTTTCATTCTTTGCTTTTTCTTACTGTTTCTTTAGAACATCACCAAGAGTTGTTTAACATTTAGGAAAGTTAAATTGCCAATAATGGTGTTTGATTCACCATTTAAAGATATCTATCAATGTAAGTTGATGGTGGTTGTATTCATGATGATATATAAATTCATAAACACAACATAAACACATTGTACTCAAGGATAATTTTTCTTCTAAAGTAAAAGCTAGATGTATTCTTTTGGAAACAGAAATCAGACACCTTGATAAAAGAATTAATTTTACAGCACCAAAGATTTTATGGGTTAGATTCAGTTGAACTTTATAAAATTGTCATTTTTGTGAGTCAAAACCAGTTGAATAGTAACAATGTCATAATAATGCTATTAGTCTAACATTAAGAAATTTTTTGGTGATTACTTTTTCACTGAAATAAATTTGACTTAGCCAATTATGAGAGGTTGGTAACTAGATATAACCATTTGCCTTTTCTTAAAACGCTGCTCAGTTAAGGAAGCTTTATTCTGTGAGTCATCCAGACTCCACATATTACACTAATGGAATTTTCCTAAAGGAAAACTCTGGCCCATTTACCCACTAATCAGCAATTTTTGATGATTTGCTGTTGCCAAAAAATGTAATCCAAATTCATCATAATGTTACTCCAATCTCTCTGTGATCTTTGTCAAATCAAGTCTATTCTTTAATCTCATTCTTCCCAAGCCTATCCCAGGTCTCAAAGAGCACTCAGAGGACTGTGAAAGACAGTAGTAACTTTCTGCCTTTCAAACCTGTCCCTCTCCATAATATGCTTCTTCATCTTCTTCTACGTCCCTTTGAAAATTCCTCCCCCATACTTTGAGGCCCAGCTCATGAGTTTCTTCTACAAATCTTTCTTTATTTCTTTGAGCATCAGTGACTTTTTCTTCTGTGTTCCCGCAATTCATTGCTCACTTATTTGTTATTTTCACATTCTGTCTTCTTGCATATTTATCTTTGATAAGGAGTATCTTAGCTTTTTGAAGGCAGGGATCATGGTTTCTTTCATGCGTTTGCACACAGTAGGCACTTAATAATTGTTGCAAATCGGTTGAATCAAGAAGAACAATGTAAACAGATGCATATCATCTTTGAGGAAATATCAAAATATTTTCCAGTAATGAAATTGAATATTTTCCAGTAATCTAGTCTATATTGTTAGAATATAACCTAGATTGTTGTTTTAAATAAATAATCGGATTAAAATGATGGAGTCATATAATCCAAGTAATATTTTATTTTTTCCTTCTTTGATTGTATCTTCTCCATTTTAATTAACCTTTTAAGAAAGTTTGAAGCACTTTTGAAAATTGATTTTTCCCCCAAATAAGATTTATACAAAGTCACTGGTTATTTACAAAGCCATGCATTCCTTTTTGGCCACCTATCAAATGTGATTTGTGTAAACAATTGCTTATATCCCCTTGGTTCTTGAATTTCAAAGAACAGTGCTCTGAAAACAAACTGTTTATTTTAATTAAATAGCCACAAAACCCCCAAATCACCAGGCATCTACAAAGCTGTATATTTTTCATACTTTGAGTTTATATTGCATTTTCAGGAACCACACAGTGGTTCCCTGTTAACTGACATTTCTTAACTAATCCCCAATTATAGAATGATAAGGACATTAAAAGCCTAAGCGAAATGCGTCCTGCTTTTATAACAATAAGAATCAAATCGTATTCTCTTCTATCACCCCTGTAAGCCCAGCCATCGCTGCTGCTACTGACTTCAGACTGCCGACACACACCTTGTTGTCACAGGTCTTTTCACTGTATATTTGCAGTTCTGATTTTAGAAGTTGACTCCATGTTTTGGCCTTTCTTTGTAATGAAATTCTGAATATGTTCACTGCAGATTAATCCACTATTTTTTTATTCTCAGGAAAAAATGCAAATGCCAGTCTGTTACTTCTCTGTGTGATGTTTGAAAAACTGTATGTCGAGAGAGCCCTCTGCACTCTGCTGGCTCCAAGCTTCATGCTAATATTTCTTTTGTGAATTATGTTCCTTAGGCTGTGAACTCTTGGATTAGTTTTGGTTTCTAGCAATTTTCCCCTTCTTTTCTGTAAAGTAGATGCTGTCAAAATAAAAGTCTCCGTGCTTTATTATAAAATCCACTTTTTGTGAAACTTTTTTTTAACAATAGGGTATATTTTCTCTTATGCCAATGTTTTTCCCATTAACTATTACTGTCTTGCTCTTCTTGCTATTGCCAGCTCTTCAATATCATTCATTCAATCTTGACAATATAGTCTTCGCATAATCTACAGAATAACTTAGACTGAAAATATATAATGAATCCAAAACTGTTTCTGGCACTGAGTTAGATATCCTAATAATTAGAAAAACCATGCTTAGGCTAAGGAATGCTGGTTTATTTTTTTTGGTGGCTCTGTGCATGCTTGAAATGTTCTTCACTCCATTTCTCACCTACCCATCCTGACTTTTTCTCAAATCCCACCTCTAGGTTGGATTAGCTTTTCTCTTCTCTGTGTTCTCATAATTCCTTGTTTATAGATCTATAGTTGTAGTGTGAAAGTGTTTCATGAAACTGAACTCCTTTAAGACTCTGCCTGCATCTTAACTATCTTAGTTTCCCCAGATTGTTGCCCAGTTTGGGGTGATATCAGAATAAAGTAATTCCTACAAAACCTTGCATGCTGCAAAATTATGCACTAAAAATAGCAGAGTTAATGGGAGAATGAAAGTTGGGTAAGCCACTCAGCATCAATTTGAGTTTGTAATCAAAGCACCAACAGAAGACAAAAATTGTATGGATTTGTAAGGATCTGGTTATTAAGTTTTGCTTCTAAAGCATTTAAGAAGTAATACCAGATTTACAGTATATAGAATAGACCATAGTAAAAAATAAACTTTACTTTAAAAATAAAAGCTAAGTTTGTCTTGATAGAGTGAGTGCAGGATGGGTTTGAGGCTGCTGTTATGAAGGCAAGAGGAAAATCACAAAGTGCATGGAGAAGAGAATAAGCCAATAAATACTTTCAAGACTGAGTACACCAGCCAAATATCACAAAGATGAAAACTGTGGGGTGAGTTGGCATATTGTGAACAAGATTCTATTTCTCCATTCCACACTCAGCTGCGTTAGCATGCTTAGCATTCTTGGCAATATCAAAGGTGAACCAGTCTGACTTCTGAATTGTACTGACATCATCCTTCTAGTTATTAATTATGTATAAACTAACTTGTGCTACAGAAATATGCTTCGTAGTATATTTGACAAGGAGAATGCAATAAATGCAGTATTTCCGTGGGGGGGGGGAATTCTTAAACTCCTTAATTATGAAGTTTCTTATAATTTAATAAAACTGAATTTTCAAGGACCATGGAAAATTTGCTCACTGAAGTCACTGAAATTTACTCAAGTATTTACCTTGGCTGCTATGCACTCTTCCTGAGATTAACAAAAGCTTGGAACCCTTCTCTAGGAAATGCTGCACATTCCCCTTCAGAAGATCAGATGGAACGGATATTTCAGGATTAATTCCTGAATAATTCCGCACAGTGTTTGATAGTGGTTAGTCCACTATTGTAGTTGTAATACATATTGGTATGTTGAGAATATTTCATTTGATTTGGTGGAACCTTTTCTCTGGTGAACCCAAGATCAGAATTATTAGTATGCTGTGTATATCAATTTGAGTTGGTAGAATGTTTTTCTTCTAGTGCTTTTGAGCCCATTTTACTTTTCATTGGCTCAGAAATAAGTTCAGTAGATAGCACAGGCATTTGCACAATGGTCAGAAAATCTGTACAGCTGTCACAAAATATGACAAAATTCTAAATATGACAGCTGGTAGGTACCCCAACAGTTCAAGTTTAGGCAAGTTCATTCAGCAAGCATTTTTTGCATATTTACCATATGCCAGGCAACATAAAATACTTGGAAGAAAGATGATGAATAAGAGAGAGCCTCTCTTCTCAAGAATCTCACAAAGTAAGTGACTAATAAAGGTTCCAGGCCAGGGTTTTTTTGTTTTGTTTTTGTTTTTGTTTTGCGGTACGCAGGCCTCTTACAGTTGTGCCCTCTCCCGTTGCGGAGCACAGGCTCCGGACGTGCAGGCTCAGCGGCCATGGCTCACGGGCCCAGCCGCTCCGCGTCATGTGGGATCTTCCCGGACCGGGGCACGAACCCACGTTCCCTGCATTGGCAGGTGGACTCTCAACCACTGCGCCACCAGGGAAGCCCCAGGTCAGGTTTTTTAATTAATTCTGTATATGGATTTGGTTATCATTCTCTTAAAAATCACTTTTCACTTTTACACTATGCTGAATGAAAATAAATGTCCAGATGTTTTTAGTATAAATATATCTTTGCGTATTTGCTTTTCTTAAGTTCCTGGGAATGCAGCCAGGCAGAGTCAAAGTTGTTCAAGCAAAGGGACCCACATCATAGTCTCTGATGGAGGAATACCTAGGTCTATGATTTCAGACAATTTGCTTCCCTTTCAAATACATAGTTCTCTCACTTTGTGGAATGCAGACTTGGACCAGGTTACCACTCTTTCCTTTCAGTATAAGAAGCTAGGCCTCTGTTAATTTCCTTAAAGACACAACTTGTCTCACTGTCTGGAAATTAAATGCCATTAAATTATACGTTTTCAATCTGCTAACATTTTGAAAATAAGCAGTTAAGTCAAATGCTTCAGACTGCAGAAAGAGGGATTATAGTGTCGGCAAGGGGGTATGTTTTTATAATATAAACATAATGGTGTGATGTGCTTCAGGCTGTATGCATGGCTACTGCCCATCTGGGTTTCATACCAGCTGCCTATTTATTATAGTAAGTATATGATGGGTATACATGTGTGCAGTTATAAACTTGTACACAACATACAAGTAGGTACTTAGCTCTTCCACACATCAAAGTACTTCACATGAATGAACTCATTTTACATTCACAACCAATCCATGATAACTGTTTTTTTTTATGTTTTCCTTAACTTTTTAAATGCTTGTTTATTTTTCAATGTGCAATTATATATACATATATGTGTAAAAAATTAAAAATAAAACTCTACTTAAGATGGTTATTAACTTAAAATTGGAACCAGTAAGTCCATTTAAAATAAGTATTGCTTCTCAGTATTCTAGAAATTAACACAATCACAGGGCAGAAAAGCAGTTATTACAAACATTTGACTAAACTGTTGAATGTGTCCAAATTGTGTTGCGCTGAACACTTTATTAGGGACTCTTACTTGCAGAACACTGGGCCTATTTATCTTATCCTATCATGTCTTGGGCAACTTCACAGTATATGCCATAGGAATATGTCATTATAGACTTTTTTTTTTATTGGTGTGTAGTTGTTTTACAATGTTGTGTTAGTTTCTACGGTACGGTGGAGTTCCCTGTACTATACAGCAGGTTCTTATTAGTTATCTATTTTATACATATTAGTGTATATATGTCAATCCCAGTCTCCCAATTCATCCCACCACCACCACTCCCCGATAAATGTTATTATTATTTTTATACCCATTTAATAGATGAGAGCATGAAGATTAAAGAATTTAAAGTAACTTGCCTAAATTCACAGAGAGCTTGGATTTGAACCAAGGCAGTCTAAATCCATGGCCTGTGCGCTAACCTATATAGCGTGTCTGACATAGAGCAGATAATCTATTACTCACTAGTATTCATCTAATCTTTCATAAAACTTGCTGATTCCGGAACAATGTGCAATTATGCCTATGATGACTTGAGGTGGAACACCTGTGCAGACAGTTTATGTATCTGCTGTTTAGGTTATGTCTACAAGTCAGGCGGGGAATCTTGAGGCTGTTTATCTTTAGTCTTTAGTCTCAAATCTTTAGTCTCAAGCTAAGAATAAAAATAGATAACACTATGGAGAAGCAACATTATTGTGAAAAACTATAGATATCTGAGAAAAAACTTGAGTTTAAGGTAACAATACAGGCAGTATTACAACACAATTCATAAGTAATTGTCTGATTAATTGTATAATTAGAGAATCTACAAGTAGGGAGAGATTACCTTAGTAAAATGCTCAGGCAAAATTTATACAAGTGTTAGAAAGTAAGTGTGGGTTGGATTTTTATAGGAAAGGAAGTTAAAATATTACGAGCATAACTAATATTTATACAGTAAAAATGATTTTTTAATTTTAATGTTTGAATAATTATTATGAATAGAAGACAAATTACTTGAAGATAATGAATATATGACGTAATTAGTGGCTTTGCTGAAATGAAGGCACAAATTTTATGATATAAATGTATACCATATGTTTTACACATTATCCATTACAGTTGTATCACCATGTTCCTATCTGGAGATCTTGTGACTGGTGACAAAGGAAACCATTTTAAGGGTGAACTTTATGGTAGTTTGTCAAGGCAGTAAGTGGTTAGTTTGGGGAATGAATATCTTTCACAAGTTCTTTTTAAATCCTACAGATATCTGTTAATTGCCTTTCTAGGTCTGGAATTTAAAACACAATGTTGCAGTTTTACTGGACCATGGTTGTTCGTCTTCAAAGTTCTTGCAAGAGATGTGAGTATTAGAGTTTTTTTCTCATTCTCTCCTGGAGAATATTATTCTTCCACCTTATCAATGTGAAAACATGCAAAAGGCACCAAGAAAGGGAGTCCTCAGTTAATCAAAAGCTGCGCATGTATTAGTATGGCATAAATATTTACTTCTTTATGATCACGTCCATTTGTACTCTTCCCATGCTCTGTCCATATCTCAGGGCACAGTCCTCATTTAAACCACATTTTGAAAGCATCTTTGTCTACAAGCACCCTTGTTGACTCACTTCCTTGTCCACTGCATTGGACTAGATTTGACCAATACAGGATATGACACAAATACATAGGGCAGGAAGATGGGAAAACCTTTATTATCTTCTTATGCATCTGGAAAGTCTGTGTGGTTCCAGCCCCCGCTGGGCAGGCCTTCCCATTTTGTTCTCAGACTCCACCCGGCAGCTTTTGTCTTAATTCCAGCTTCTAGACTCAAGTTAGAACACTGTTGCTCCTTTCCTGTCTCCTAGTGCATGAGGTTTTGCTGCTTCCCACTCTTGCTAATTTCTCAATTGTTGGGATTATTAAATTCCTCTATTGAACTACCTAACATAGGCTTTCTTTTCTGTCTGGGTCCTGATGTAGGTACCCACACTTCTTTTATGGTTTCTGGTTCAGGAAGCAGAGACAGCTTTCTGAATTGCTGCAATTCTAAAGTGTGTCATGACTAATAAAATTGAAAGAGATAATATACTTTTTGAGCATTCCATAGACTAGGGTGCTGGGCAATGAAAAGTTGTTCAGGAAATCATTTTAAATTAATTGAATTAGATTATAAATGGCTTTTAATATGAGATGTTATGATAAATTTTATAGAATACATTAGATCTATTTCACTCCAGATCTTTATGGAATAATGAGATATAAACACAATAGTAAGAGAACCAATTGAGTGAGGATCTACTAAATTAATTTTCACTAAGGAATTAATCATTTCTCTTGGAATGATATCCCAAACTAACTGTATATTTGTAATTGTTGAAGGAAAACTATTATAAATGGAAAATCTTAAGTAAAATCACTAGATTCATAATCTCTTTTTTTCTCTTTCTCTGAAAAATTACCATTATGGGATTCAGTAAAAATCCTTAGACTGAGCAGATAAACTATAGTAAAGATGACGGTATTGGACTTTTCTCCTTTCTTGCAAGATATCTATAACATGATTTACATACTCAGTGTGGAGCCTAAGAAGTTTCCCAGAAACATCAGTCAATACAGTGCCCTCCCTCGGCACACATATGACTTCCTTTTTAAAATTAATGGTAGAATTAATGACACAGAAGGTACCTGAATGAGAACAGTTTTATAATTGAATCTGTTTTTTTTTCCTTAAGAAGTCATCCACTGAGTCTTTGTGATAGGTTTTATTATTTTTCTAAACATTTCCTGCCCCTCCTTTGAAGAGGAGTGTGAACTCCCACGCTGTCAATCTCAGGAGTAGCCGTGTCACCTGCTTTGGCCACTAAATGGGAGTGGCAATGACGTGTCATTTTGAGCGGAAACTTTAAAAGCAACCTTCTTCGTTATATGCCACTGAGCATTTGGGGTTGTTTGTACAGCACATCCTATACTATCCTGATTGATACAATAATTCACACAGAACTGTTAAGTATGTGTCAGAAAACTATCATTACACCTGGATCAGACCCTAAGTTTACTCAATGCAATTGGACAGTTTACTTAGACTTCCTATCTGAAATGTAGTAGAGGTGTGTTAAGGCTGGTTCTCTCTAAATTTCTTTCATTTATGAAATTCTATGATTCCCTCCTGTGAAGAGGGAATTTTATCAACAGCTGTGCTTAAGAAATTATCTCTTGTAAAAAACAATTCTAGTAAATTGTTTTCTATTATGATTGGCATTATTTAGAATGCTATAGGTTTGTCTTTAAGACCAGCTCCAAATCATTGTAAGAGTATGTGATCAACAACTGAAAAAACTGGATATTTCAGAGGGCCTGTTTTAACTTCTAACTGGTAGAAAAGATACCACTTGCTTAGAAGTGACTTCTAAATGAAAACTGACTTCAGATATATATACCTATGAATGTACCTCATTTAACAGTATTGAATCTAAAATTTATATGAGCTCTATATTAAGATATATATATATATATATTTAAATAAAACAAGTACTAAGCTTTAAACATAATTAATATGGAGCTAGGCTGAAATTTCTACGAGACTGGTCTTTTTATAATTCTTGATATATAATAGGTACTCACTGAAAAATATGTTCATGAATGACATGAGGCCATATTATGTAATAAAAATAATCATCTCCAATTTTGTACATAATTATGTTCTTTTGAGCCTAGATGAAGACAAATACTATATCAAGGATAATGAGTTAAAATAAAATAAGCTTCTAGTACTAATTCATTAATTGATTTATTCGTTGATTTATTCACTCATACATTTATTCACTCACTTCACAAATATTAATTGGGCCTTCTGTTGCTAGGTATAATGCATTAAATACTGTGGATACAAAAAGAAGAATAAAAAATTGGGAAAAAACCTTACATTTGGAAAGGATTCATTGAAAATCATGAAATGTTACATTATTTAGAAAATAAATACACATACATTTTTATGAAAGACATTACACAACCAAAATACTGATAGTTACATACATTTGTTTTGAAATGCTCTTCTTAATGGTTGCTTCACATGAAATAATTAAGTGGTCTCAAACTCTATTTATGAATTAATTATGTTGCTGCCTAAGGAATAAGGAATCAATTAATTCATCACTAATATATACTTTCTACAGTCACCCTAATGTGAGCCCTATGATGCCTTTTCCCTGCATCTCTAGACTCAAGATCAGTGATATATGGAATTCCATCTTTCTTGCTGATGGAGAAGGGACATAGGTCATGTGTAGAAAATAATCACTTGTAGTATAGCAATCAAGTAACAGAAGCTGATAGAAAATAAAGTGAATGATAAATTTTAAGAAATATTTGAGATTAGATTTATAATTTTGGGTCCATGCGTATGGTTATTGATCCATGTATATAAATACATAAATACACTGACTTGATACTACTGTAATTCTTTAAATTAAAATCTTAATAATAATAAATAATTCTATTACAAATTAAATAAAACATCATCAACATAAACTAGACTTCTGCACCCTCAAATCTTTCTCTACTTTGTATCTGTTTTTCTTTTCTCTATTTTGAAAAATCCTCTCCAAACCCCTTTCTCTCATGAATTCTAACCAAATCATTTACAACTCAGTTGATTTGCTGCTCCTCTGTGTGCCTTCTTTAACTATCTTCTATTTCCACCCAGGCAAAGAGAGACATTTCTTCCTTTCTACTTAAAATTGTGTATTCTTTCCCAAATTTTCGTTATAGCCTATGACATTTAGTTGTACATTTTTGTGACTTTTCCATCATTCCTACTCTATTAATCACCTACAGGAAGACATACTTCTTGGTTATACTTATGCATGCAAAAGATGAAACAAGGGTAGATGGAAGATATTCAGATATTAGTCCTATTGGAATAAAAAAACAATTCAACAACATTTTAGGTGAAAGACCTGTTTGATAATCATTCTTAAAATGACAAATCCCATTTATATACCTCTAATCAAGAACACACAGTCCCTGATGTCTCCTGAAAATTTCCATCTTATTACCTCATTAAACATGGAAAAATTTCAAGCCCTTCTTATTCTATCTTCTCTCCTGAACTTGAGCTTCCATGGATATTTATTGATTTTTGTTCATGATATTATCAACATCCTGTTTTTTCAATTAAACTGTGGGGATTTTCCTCAGCTTCTCATTTTTTACACCAACTAAGTTGAATATATCTGTTAAATAATGTGTTTCCCAGTTCTATCCTTTCTGAATTTCATGTCCTATATAACCTACCGGCTTAAAGAATTATCTTCTGATTTCTATTTTAGATTTTTGGAGTAGTCTTCAGAATGGTTTTGCTCTTGCCAGTCCAGATTTTTTCAGTTTTTCCCAATGTGATGGAATTATTCCCTCCCGAAAACATAAAAACAATCCGACCGCTCGTTTGAATTAGCCTGTCATTTATTTTTCATTGTCAGTAGAATAGAGGACAAATGGCTTTGCCTGATATATAACTTTTACTTCCAACAATATCTCCAATCTCATCTGCCAACCCATCCCTTTGACTAGTGTTCCAGACATAGCTCCACAGCTCGTGTTTCCTGAAAGATTAATGCTAAGTCATGCCAAGACACTGTGAATTTCTAACACATTTGTATCACTATTAAAGTGGACAAATACTTTTACCGGAATATGCATCATGAGCATTTGTTTCTATTTTTACCTTCCAGAGGAGTCTGTGAACTTACGGAGCATAGTGACTGTATTTTATTCTTATTAATTTTTGTATCCCCACACCTAAGGCAGCGTTTGGTACATGCCAGGCACAAAATCATTGACTAACTGAACGGTTTGACACACACACATACACTCACAATATACATATATATACTCATACATATTTGCATATACATATATTTACATATATAGTATATATGTATACAAATATGCAATCTATTATGCTTAATAACTGATTTAATAGATGCATTATCATTTTTATATATTTATATTATCCTAACTTTTTAAATGATAAACAAAAAATTATTTTTCCTCAAAAAGGAGAAAAGTGAGTTTTTAAGTGTAGTCTACTAGAATATTAACTAAAGTGTATTATTTCAAAAGCCAATAACAGAGTTTCAAATATGGTTAGTTAGCCAATCATTTTTTATGACATTTAAACTTACTCTTAGAGGAGGAAACTGCTCAAAGAATGTTGGCAATATAAGTGGGCCACATTTCTTTTTCTCTACTTCTGACACGTCGTTAAGTTTTCTCATCTCTAATAAAGTCCTCAGTCACAGACTACACTTAATACAGTAATTTGCATATTGATTAGTAATGACATTATCAAATATGTCATACCCTTTCTATAATACTTATTTGAATAACTATCAACAATAAAAGAGGTCATTAAAATGTGACCTTATTAAAATGCTTTGGATTTTGTTAATAACTGATTCGGTTTCAACACTCTTTCACACAACATCATCTGATACAATAAATTTACTCGCATGAATTTTTATGTTATTAGTTACAGAAGAGGAGTGAAAAACTACACAGTATAAAGACACACTAGTAAACTCCATTTGCCCTCTCTCGTTACTCATATTTAAATATGTAAAAGTAAAATTTCATGCAATGTCAACTTATCTTGCAAGAAAAGTTGTTTATTTTTCCTGTCTTTAAATATTAAAGTTTTGAAATGGTTTTCAATAAATAACAATGTAAACTAGAGGTTCTTATATGAAGATCAAGGACCAAAGGGTTTCTTGAGCTCTATGAAATTATGTGAAATTTATGTGCATATGAGTAGAGGATTCATATCTAGTCTTTTAAATATTCAGAGGAGCCCATGGCTCGAAGTTTGACATTCACAGGTTTACACTAATAAATATTATACATTTAACTATTTTCTTGACTATAAAGTTTCAACTTATAACTTTTGCTGTTATGCAATTGCTTTATGGAGCTTTGGGTATACTATTTAAACGTGCTTTACTTTATCTATAGAACTTCATGCATTCTCTACTGATTTGAGAAAAAGTCACTACCAAGGAAACTTGGCGGTGAGATTGTAGGAGGAAAGAAATGACAGAAATTTTTATTGCAAAGTATCTTCTGTTGGTCAGGCATTGATGTAAGTGTTTTACATATGCTATATAATTTCATTCTGTCAAAGATGAAGCTTGACACTAAAGCAGTAAGGATAGATTTTTTTTTCAGTAATACTATCACAACAGGGAAGAGACTCTAGCATGAACTGAATTTAATTTTGCTGAAACAAAAGGCTGGAGACTGTTGAAAGACAGGGGTGCACTAAGGGAAAGGCACTCAGGAGGAGTCTTAGCGGGGTTGGTTGATGTGACTAGGCCACCTGGATTTGTTAGTTGGAGTTTATCCAGAGGGGAAATAAACTTCTTTCTTTATAACAGGAGGAAGTGGTGCAAATTGAAACAAGGCATCCCTGGAAGTTAGCCTCTTCTCCTCCCACAGGGACTGGGAAAGGAAGGGTTTTCTTCCTGAATGTTTGCATTTCAGAGTTCTTAGGTCCCTAAGGAAATAGTTTGGGGTGGTAGTTTTACATCTCTCAAAAGGCAGAGTAAGGATTTATAGTTTCAAGCTTTCTAAAGTAACTGCTGGAAGAGGGGTTTCAGGAGCCTATCTGCCTGTCGCCAGGTTTGGGCTGGAACAAACAGTAAATGCTCCTGGCATCCTTGAGTTGTCTCTTGCAGGCATTTGAAGGAAGGGCTGGGGTCATCCTAGGGACAGGGCTGCAAACTATTGGAAGCCGTGCCAGAGTTTGTCATTTCTTAGTGCAGAGGTTTGGACAGAGTCTTTATGTGCCAGGAGTTCTGAAGTTCTTAATCCACACAACACTTTGGAGAACTAGAGTCAAGAGAGTATTTTTCCTGAGGCTTTGCTGTTAGAAATGCTGAAAATTATCAAGTGGAAATTCAAACCTAGGTATGTCCAGTTCCAAAACTTGTGCATCGTTCTGCTATACCACATCACTTCCACTTAAAACTTCAATCCATCTTTACCTCCAGATTCAGAATTGAAGCAGAGACCTTTAGAGTAGTTTTACTGTAAAATGTAAGTCTAACGCACATATACATATTTAACACATAGTAAGAATTGAACACCCAAGTGTTCATTATATACTTTAAGAAACAGAATTTTATCAGCACCTTAGAAGTTCAATGAGTTCCTATCCCAGACTACAGCCCTGTCCCTGTACCCCAAAGATAACCACACCAGGATTATGCACTATTCATTCTCTAAGTTTTCTTATATATTTTGTCATATATCCCTAAACCATAGATATCTCTAAACCATGTATTTTTTATTTTAAAGATTTACATAAATGGTATCTTACACACATAGATTTCTGTGACTGTTTCTGTTGTTCAATACTAGGCTTTTTCTGGTCTTATGTATGTTGATACCTTTGATTATAGTTCATTTATTTTTTTGTTGTTGGAGTATAATTGCTTTATAATGTTGTGTTAGTTTCTGCTGTATAATGAAGTGAATCAGCTATATGTATACCTATATCCCCTCCCTCTTGGACCTCCCTGCCGCCCTCCCATCCCACCATCTAGGTTGTCACAGAGCAGCAAACTGAGTTCCTGTGCTTTATAACATGTTCCCACTAGCTATCTGTTTTACACATGGTAGTGTATATATGTCAATCCTAATCTTCCAATTTGTCCCACCCTCCCCTTGTCCCCTGTGTCTACATGTCTATTCTCTACATCTCTATTCTTGCCCTAAAAATAGATTCATCTGTACCATTTTTCTAGATTCCACATACATGCGTTAATATATGATATTTGTTTTTCTCTTTCTGGCCTACTTCACTCTGTATGACAGGCTCTAATTGCACACAGTATTTATCCATTATCTTGCCAATGTTCTTTCCCCAAAGCATAGAACTTTTTTTTTTAAGTACTTTCGCCTTTCAAATTTAAATTTAAAGTTCATGTAAAGTTGACAGTTCATAATTTGAAGTAAGCTTTCTTTTCTATATACAGAACTAGTACCAATTATTGAATGGTCCATCCTTTTCAACTTACTTTGCAATGTTGAAATAAAATAAATATTTTTTAACTATTATAAACATAAATAAATTTCCCATACTTATGTTAGTTTGTCAACTCTCTGTACTGCTCCATCTGTCTATTCATCTCTTTCTGTATCATTTGATAAGTGTCATAGCCATTTCCCCAAATTGCTGTTTAGGAGTTACTGATGATTCTTGGACTTTTAGTCCCAAATAAGTTTTAGATTCAGTTTGTCAGAACAGAGTCTTTTTGCCTTTTATTCCCAACAAATGACTTTGTAGTTATTTTGGTCATTGGTGAGTCATTTTTCTTTCAACCCTATCAGCTTTCTTTTCAATAAAATTGCATATATGCTATACTTACTTCACAGGACTTATGTGCAAATCTAGTAAAGTAATATAGAAAACCCAAACTATATAATATGTAAGGCACCATGAATATTGTTGCTGAAAGAACAACATATTTATTTATTTGTGTGAGTTATAAGATACATACCCCTCATGTGCCCGATCTTACCCTCCCCTGCCCAAGCTGTAATACAGATACCACTATTTTAATATCAGTGGAAGGCCTGTTAGAGCTCATTTGTGCCTATGCAAATTTACCATAATTTTCCCTATGTATTTAATGAGAAACTATCTTTTTAGTTCATAGATTTACACTAATCTTCAAATTTAAAAGATAGTCAGAAGAAGCCTGTAAGCTATCAATTCACAGGTCAATGGAGAACAACTTAGGTCATCTAAGAATGAGGTTTAATTAGCATTAAGTTTTCGTAAGGACACAGGATTTAGATTCAGCCTTAATGGTGAACTAATTGCCTAACTTTGGCTAATATGTTTAATCTTTTTGAGTGACAGTTTCCTAACATATAAAACAAGGATTGTGATAATATTGACCTCATGCTGTCCTTGTGAGAGAGACATGAGATGTGAAAAAAGAGCTTGTATACTTTAGTGTGTTATTTAAAGCATACTAGTAATTATTAAATTGTACATGTAAACTTGCCATGTTGTATGAGTCAAAACAAACTTTAAGTGCCCTAGAGCAATTTGCTTTTGAAAGAAGTCTGGCAAATCTCTTTAGAGAGCAAATAATCATTTTGTAACCCAGATAAATCCATGCAATTTGAATATACAAACTGAAATTCTTGATTAACTATTTTCTTAGGATGATTCAGTTATTTACTCATTCTAAAACAGTTTTAATCTACATAAGTGGGAAACATTTCAGTTTCTGGGTGTAACAAGAAGAATCAATTGAAGCATTAAAAGAATCTCTAGAGACCATGAAACCAACAAATAATTAGGTACTCATCTATAAAATCAGTCCTATGTTATGAGTATTAGGATTTGTTGTACTTTGATTTAGAAATTATATTTTGCCTTTTCATTGAAGGTTAACTTATCAGTATGAAAATTTCTTCAGTTTAAGAGGCAAGAAAGGTCATTGCTCAAAAAAGCAAATGTACAAATCAATAAATGTTTTCTATTTCATATATGAATACATGAAGAGGAGGGGAGTTAAGAGAAAATATAGAAAGTATAAATGTCCTTATCTTGCATAACAGAGATTCAATCAATATTGTCCAAAATTGAAATATGGATTTTAAAAAATGATTCAACTTACTGTCTTTCATAATCATTGTTACTTAAACTAGAAGAACTTGTTAGAAAACAGTATTTCTTGTAAAAAAATCTTTATCTGAAAATTTGTGCATTTTCTAAGATTCTTCTGTTTCTGATTTTCAATATGAATAAGCATTGTTTTCAACTTTAATAAAATATATAAATTTAAAGAGAGCACAGGTTGAATTTTTGACAGTAATGATATCTAATTTATAAGGAATAAATTCACACACTTTTAAAAAAATCAATTAATTATTTATTTATTTTTGGCTGTGTTGGGTCTTTGTTGCTGTGCGTGGGCTTTCTCTAGATGCGGTGAGCAGGGGCTACTCTTTGTTGTGGTGCACGGGCTTCTCATTGCAGTGGCTTCTCTTATTGCAGAGCACGGGCTCTAGAGCGCAGGCTCAGTAGTTGTGGCGCATGGGCTTAGTTGCTCTGTGGTATGTGGGATCTTCCTGGACCAGGGCTTGAACCCATGTCCCCTGCCTTGACAGGCAGATTCTTAACCTCTGTGCCACCAGGGAAGTCCCAATTCACACACTTTTAACAATAAAAAATCATACATTTTTCTTGAAGTCATGCAATTCTTCTAAAGAGAGAATAAGAGAAACAAGACATTAATTTTGTATATTTTTCTCAGTCTTTTTGGAAAACTCAATACTCACAAGTAACTGAATTACATTGTGACTATACTATTTCTAATTACTTTGGGTACTAAATGGCCAATGGTTTAAAACATGTAAAGCACAGTGCTGGGGACTGAGTGAGGACTAAGTACATATTCGCCACTATTATCACACTTTAACTCAAAGTATAACTTTTAAGTAAAGTAAATTCTTTTGTAAAATATCTGGAAAAGCCAGGCCAAAAACAACAAAGGTTCATGAAAAAAGAATCTATTTTTTTTTTTCTGACTTAGTAACTCAATATGATTGTAGTTAAAGAGGGAGCATTCAAGAGTACAACTACTCAGGAAAAGCTAAAATTGAATCCATAGACCTCTGATTTGTTCTTTTGGAATTACTGGATTGAAAATTAGAAATTGTAGAAGTGGAGATTAAAAGACTGAACTCTTAAGAAACATTGCTGGGGGTAGGACATTCAACCTTTATCAGCCAGAGAATTTATGTTTCTTTCGATCATATTATTTTCTGCCTTTTGCTTTACTGTTTACTTTCCATGAAAAGAAACCAAAGGTATATTTTACAACAGGAACAACTGGCAGAGGATGTGCAGGTTCCACCATGCCTATTGCCTATTTATTTTAATAAACTTTATTGAGTTATAATTTACATACAGCAAAATGCAACCATTTGATTAGTTCCATGAGTTTTGACAAATGGACCCATATGAGTACCAACCATGGCAACTGAGATAAACAGTATTACCATCACCCATTTCTCAGTCAATCCTCTCCACCCTTCTTCAGCCCATTGATCTGCTTTATGTAATTATAGACTTATTTGGCTTTTCTAAAATTTCCTGTAAATTGAACCAGTTTGTATTCCTGAGACTGACTCCTTTTATTCTGTATGTCTTATGTGATTTATTCATGTTTTGCACATATCAATTTGTCCTTTTTACCATTGACCCCACTTTAAAGAATCACTGCGTAGACCACACACTGCCCCATACAGCATACTTAGTTTGTCTGTTGACCTGGTGATGGATATTTGGGTTGATTCTAGTTTTGGGCAATTACAAATAAAGCGGCTCCAAACTTCTTGCATACATTTTTGTGAGGACATGTGTTTTCACTTCTCTTAGGTAAGTACCTAAGAGTAGAATGGATGGATTATATGGTAAGTGAATGCTTAAATGTTTTTTAAAAATAGGTAAACTGGAAGCTCCTTCCTTTCTTCTCCTCTTCTTTCTTCTCCCCTTATCTCTTTTCTCTCTGCGATGTGAGAACACAGCCTTAAAGTGACTATGGGCAAGCCAGGAAGAGAACTCTCTCCAAAACCTAACCATGGTGGCACCAGCCTCCAGAACTCACCAGCTTATAAATAACATTGAAAGTGATTGAAAAAGAAAAGAAAAGAAAGGAAGGGACAAAGGAAGGTAGAAGGAAGGAAGGAAGGAGCGAGGGAGGGAGGAAGGGAGGGAGGGAGGGAGGGGGTAGGGAGGAAGGGAGGGAGGGACGGGGGGA